>NC_037289.2:7974058-8277089 GCF_000002775.5 Populus trichocarpa | reverse complement strand
CAACTCTAAAATAAAGGATTTCATCTTCTTCCTCTAGTTTATCTCTGCAACAAGAAAATACAGACACAGTCTTATAAGAATTCTATCTCCAAATTAAACAAATTTAGGCATCAAAGAATTTCCAAATCCCATAAAAAAAAACTTGTTTTGTAGTATTCCACTTGTTCAAACCTAGAATTACCAGTCCTTCAGCCTCTCCTTACTGTGCAATCAACAAATTTAATATTGGGTTTGATGGTGGCTATGAGAGTATATGTTTAATTTCTCTTTTACAAGTGATCCAATATTGATAAAGTTTTTATGGAAATATATTTGTCTTTATTAAAGAAATAGGGTTATTGAGGCCAGAAAAAAAAAGGAAAGATGATATACTTTATTTTCTCAGTAATTTCCATTTTTCTTCTATATCTTTTTTTTTAAAAAAAATTGATCATCTCTCTAAAATAATATTTATAATGCATTTTCAAATTCTTAAAACTAACATATGCATTCATTCATTTTCCTATCCGTGTAAGAAATTAATTTTCTCATCCACATTCTTACCTCTAAAATAAGAGCAATTACAAACAAGATAGCAAGAACAACTCCGTAGCCTCCATTCCATTCACGTCCCTTTTCAACTAAATGGATTCCATAAAAGACATTTGCTACTACAAATATAATCAAAATCCTCCCCATACTATTGCGATACCAATTCCAATACTTTCTTACTTTTAACGAGTTATCTAGTCGACCCAAAAATGCCATCACCTAATATATTATATACTATATTAAAACGCGTCACAAAAATATTGTATATTTACTGTGGATACAAACTCATTGCAATATAGACAACATTGTAACCATAAAGTGTTTGCACTGTGGACGACACTGTAGCACCTGTGGGGGGGCGTTGTCTTTGTTGTGTTTAGTCAAAAAATTATTGTTAGGAGGCGTTGTCTTTTCTGTTTTTTTGTGTCAAAAGCTGTTGGGTTTGGCTTAAAATCCACACCCAAATTGCTTCCAAAAGGTTCTAATAGCGATGGGTCCTACTCCTAGCAGTACCCAATAGCTTTAGGTTCAGCTGCCCAGCAGGACCTTATAGCTTTGGATCCTGCCCACAGCAGGACCCAAAATAGCTTTAGGTCCGGGTTGCCTAACAGGACCCATCAGTGTTGGGTCCTGCTATTAGGTGTGGCTCCGCAACCAAACTCATGGACCTATCAAAGTTGGTCTTGCCCCTAACGGAACCTATTAGAGTTGGGTTCTGCCTCCAGCAAGACCCAATAGCTTTGGATCTAGCTGTCAAGCAGGACCCCATAGCTTTGGTTTCGGCTGCCCAGCAAGATCCAATAGTGTTGGGTCATGCCCTCAACACGACCCAAAATAGCTTTGGGTCCAGCTGCATAGCAAGACCCAATAGCTTTGGGCCTGGCCTTAGTCGAACCCATTCTGGCTCCACAACCAGACCCAAGTTTACTGGGTCTACCTCTTCCGCCAGATCCAATGATATTAGGTCTGGCTCCCCAGCCACACCCAAAGATATTGGGTCTGGCTACGCAGTCGAACCTGATAGCAGGACCCAATAGTGTTGGGTCTTGTCCTAAGCAACACCCAATAGCTTTGGGTCCAGCTGCCCAGCATGACCCGATAGCTTTGGGTCCGGCCTCAGCAACACCCAATAACAATGTGTCCTGCTGGCACTTAGACCCATCAGCGTTGGGTTTTGCCCCAAGTAGGAACCATCAACATTGGGTCTTGTTTGGCCGTCAGACCCAAGACACTTAAAAGATTCTCTATACTCTTTATTTATTTTACATTTAAAAAAAAATTGTTATTGACCCGCTGTGGAGCGTGGGCCAACATGCTAGAATACTAAAATACAGGTCACAATCAGAGAGAGAGAGAGATTTTTCCTTTGCTAACAAATAAAAGGTATAAATTTGGAATTTAACAATTCATATCAATTGAATTATATGATCGATCCAGTAATTATGTGCTGAGATTTTCCTGACCTGAAGGCATCCAAGAACAAGGAAGACCCCAAGACCCTTGTGGGTAAACACATCAGCACCAAGACGATTTTCAAGGACAAGTCCGCAGATGAAACCAGTTATACCTAGTAAAAATCGAATACAAGTATGGACATAGAACCACATATGATCCCATTCCCTGAAATAACGAGCAACTATTGCTCCGTTTATAATCAAAATACCCCAGCCAACCATGTTCAATGCTCCATAGCTCTTCCTTAATCTTGACTGTGGGAGTGAGGTTTTCTATTTTTGCCGAAAATACATAAATAAAAATTATACCTTCAATATTGTATTATTATTTTGTTTACGATTCGTAACTAAGATTGTAATTCAGGCGTGTCATTGGTGGCTTTTAGTACCTCTCTCTTACACGTCCTGACATATCATTTGTGGTTAACAAACTGTCACAATTCATGCATAAACCCACTGCTACACACTGGACAGAGGCAAAGAGACTTCTACGCTATTTGAAGCATACCATTTATCATGGTATCCACATTCGAAAAAATTCACGCTCGAACCTCATGACTTACACAGATGCTGATTGGGCCGGCAACTATGATGATCGCAGCTCAACATCTGCCTGTATTTGCTTTCTTGGCTCCAACCTAATATCCTGGAGCTAAAACAAATAGCGGGTTGTTGCAAGATCATCCACCGAAGCGGAATATAGAGCCCTTGCAAATACAGCCTCTGAAACCATCTGGCTATTGTCCCTATTTCAGGAACTCGGCCTATCTCTCACTTCGCCTCCAATATTGCTTTGTGACAACCTGGGTGATACCCAACTCAGTCTCAATCCCATTCAACACTCTCGGATGAAGCACATTCAATCGACCTACACTTTGTCCGGGATATGGCTCAGAAAGGCATGCTAAAGGTTCATCATGTACACAGCCACGATCAGCTTGCTGACCTCCTCACCAAGCCCCTGTCCACCCAACAAACTGAACGACTCATAACCAAGATTGGCCTTGCTGATGGCAGCCCTATCTTGCGGAGGCGTATTAAGGATCATTCCATGTATCCTGCCTCAGATCATTCCACAGATTGTACCTCAAATCAAATCACAGAAGACTAGCCCAGAATCAAGGCTCACAACGGTTACAATCTTCACAGCCACAATTATAGCTAGCTTTCCTAAAATAGTTTTTCTAATTCTATGTATATATACAGCTCTCAATTATTTGTAATCTGTGTGGGAAAATAATATACTCATTCCATCAATACATTGTCTACATTTAATCTTCATCAGAGGGAAGCACAGTGGACATGGAAAGATAGATGAGACGAGGGCTAATTTGGATTTTGGAGAAACAAATAAACTTTTAGCAATGTTTTCTCAACAGCGGCCACAGCAAAAGCAAGCCACAGTTGCTTTTGCTACGCCTGCGGTTGCAACGCAGGTTTTTATGGGTCCCATGAAACAAAATATGTGGTTTGCATCTAACCAAATACATTAAAATTGTGGTGGCACCTAAACATGGAAGCTACCACGTAACCAAACACAATCGAAACCAATTATACCTAGTAAAAATCCTAATGATCGAATACAAGTATGGAAATAGCAAGCAACTATTGCTCCGATTATAATCAAAATACCCCAACCAACCATGTTCAATGCTCCATGGCTCTTCCTTAATCTTGACTGTCGGAGTGAGGTTTTCTATTTTACGGAAAAAGTTTATTATGTAAGTCTATATAGTTTAAAAAGAAACGGAATAAAATCCAAATACATAAATAAAAATTATACCTTCATTATTGTATTATTATTTTGTGTTTAAAAAACTAATTTTTTAAAAAATATATATATATATATAATTTTGATGTATTTTTGGAAAAAAAAATATTTTAAAAAACAATCATTACCACACTCCCAGACATTCATTTTCATTCAAGCAAATCCATTTGCTATATCTTTTGCTCTTTCTTCTTTTTTTTTTTTTTTTGTCATGGCTATGCAAACCCAAATTTTATTACTCTAAGTTAATTATATATGAAAAGTTTTCCTATCCGTGTGTAGGCAGTAATAAGTACTTAATCTTGAAAACGAAAAATTAACTACCACACGCTAAAGAAAACGAAAAATTAAAAGTTTGGTAACTATGAACAACCTCGCTCCCTCACAAGCTAAGGACCTAGGAGAGGTAGTTGCACATACCAGCATCCCCTATTATATGTAGTTATATACACACGCAACATAGGCACTCTCTAACCAGGGTAGTCAAATACCGGCATTGCATCCCGATTTTTTGCTTTTATAAGAGCTCGGAGAAAAACACAACCACTTCAAGCACTCAAGTCTTCGAACCAAAATCAAGCCGAAAACGATGGGCCCTTCTACCCTCACAGCTCTGGCAGAAGAGAAAACCCTCCAAGCAAGCTTTGTTCGGGACGAAGATGAACGTCCGAAAGTGGCATATAACCAATTCAGCAATGAAATCCCTGTCATTTCAATAGCTGGGATTGATGATGGTGGTGAAAAGAGAGCTGAAATATGCAACAAGATCGTGGAGGCATGTGAGGAATGGGGAGTTTTTCAAATTGTTGATCATGGGGTTGATGCTAAGCTGGTGTCTGAAATGACAACTCTTGCTAAAGAGTTTTTTGCTTTGCCACCGGAAGAGAAGCTTCGGTTTGATATGTCTGGTGGCAAAAAGGGTGGCTTCATTGTCTCCAGCCATTTACAGGTATATCTTCTTTTACGTTTTGTTTTCTAAATTTAACCATTACAGACCTTTACTGTTAAATTCCCTATCGGAGTGATCTTTTTCCAAATGAAAAATACATGTTTCCAACTAAAAAAAGATACCATGCCAAGGCAACAAGTAGCAAGCAAGTCAATCAAATTATTTAAAATATTCAAAAAAACTTGTGTGAAATAATTAAACAATTTTTTTGAGTTCTTTTTATTATATAATCTTGATTAGAAACTAAAAGAAAAATTAATTCAGTTTGGTTTCGGATTCTTAGAAACTGAAAAAACTAAACCATAAATTATTAGGCATGGCACGACAGAATTGACTGAAGAGCAATACCTAATATATCCAGTTTTGCTAGTAAATCATTTCTTGATTACGCAAGATCAAGAAAGCCACTATTTTGGTTCAGGAATTCCTCTTCCCCGCAATATGAATGTGTATTCTGTTCTTACATGGAGACGAAATTATACCTTAAGACTACAAGGTCAACAAGGGAATAGTTGTAATTTAACTGACTGTCAGCACCCATGGTGGATCTAAGACTTTTATTTTTGAGTGGTCACATCACTATTTATATTGGTTTTTTTTTTTTTTAATGAGATAGAGTGAGTAAATTAAAAGTACAATGCCTTGTAATTAGGATGATTACAACATAAATAATAATATTTTTTATATTAATATTTTGAGTTATAATACAAATAATAATATTTTTTATATAAATACTTTGAATTATAAGAGAAAAAATAATATTTATAACACACATTATTATAGTAACACACATGTGATTGAGCGCGGACGCGTCTAGCCCAACTTGGGGGTGGGCGTGGACGCTTCCTAACTTGGGGTTGGGCATGGACACGTCCAGCCCCAACTTGGGGTTTGGGCGTGGAAGCGTCCACGCCCAACTTGGGGATGGGAGTGGACGCGTCAAACCCAACTTGGGGTTAAGCGTTGACGTGTCAAGCCCTAATTTGGGGTTGGGCATGGCTGTGTCCAGACCCAACTTCGGATTGGGCGTGGACGCGTCCAGACTTTTAATTATAATAAAAATAATTATAACACAAATAATATTATTTTTAATATTAATAATTTTAATCATAATAAAAATAAAAATAAAAATAACAAAAATAATACTATTTTTTATATTAATACTTTTAATCATAATAAAAATAAAAACAATTATAACACAAATGATACTATTTTTATTATAAGTAATAATATTATAATAACAATGGGAAGCGGACAACTGGCGCTTGGTCTGCCCTAGCGCCACGTGGCACTAGTCGACCCTTCCCTAGCAATCTGACCCGAGCGCCTTATGGCGCTTGGGTGAGTCAGGCCGCGTCCGCCCCACGTACATACCCGAGCGCCACGTGGCGATGGGGGTGGCTTGGGGAGAGACAGCGTGATTGGATCACGGCAAAGGGCTTGATTATCTTGGGTCTGAGAAAGGACCCGATTGTCTTGGGTCCGGCGTCATATCCCTATCTCAATGGGTCTTGCGTGACCCAATTCTAATGAGTCTTGATGAAGGATTTTAAATATTTTAATTTTTATTATAATTAAAAGTATTACTCTTAAAAATAGTATAGTTGGTGTTACAAATATTATTATTTTATTATAATGAATAGTATTTGCGTTAAAAATATTATTATTTTTATTAAAATTTAAAATATTCATATAAAAAATATTATTATTTGTGCTATAAATATTATTATTTTATTTATAATTAATAATATGAATACTAAAAATATTATCATTTGTCGTATAAATATTAGTATTTTTATTATAAGTAATCATAATATAATAACAATAGCAAGCGCACGCCTGGCGCTTGGGTGGCCCTGCTCAAGCGCATCCCTGGCACGCAAACTCGAGCGTTGGGTGGCGCTTAGGGGTGCTTGGGGTGAACCAAGCAGCGCACGCCCACATACATACCTGAGCGCCTCATGGCGATGGCGGTCGCTTAGGGTGAGCCACCCCGCGCCCGCTCAATGTGGTGCACCTGCCGCTTGGGTTTGAAGTAGGACTCATTGTCTTGGGTCCGGCATTAGCACCCAAGCTCAATGGGTCTTGCGTGACCCAATTCTAACGGGTCTTGATAAAGGATTTTAAATATTTTAATTTTTATTATAATTAAAAGTATTAATATCAAAAATAGTATTATTTGTGTTATAACTATTTTTATTATAATTTAAAGTATTAATAGTAAAAATAGTATAATTTGTGTTATAAATATTTTAATTTTTCTTATAATTAAAAGTATTACTATTAAAAATAGTATAATTGGTGTTACAAATATTATTATTTTATTATAATGAATAGTATTTGCGTTAAAAGTATTATTACTTTTATTAAAATTTAAAATATTCATATAAAAAATAGTATTATTTGTGCTATAAATATTATTATTTTATTTATAATTAATAATATGAATACTAAAAATATTTTCAGTTGTGGTATAAATATTAGTATTTTTATTATAAGTAATAATATTATAATAACAATGAGAAACGAAAACCTGACGATTGGGCTGCCTTAGCACCACGTGGCGTTGGGGCTGCCATAGTCAATCGACCCTTTTACCAAGACCCAAGCACCATGTGGCGCTCAGGTCTGCCCCACGCAAGGGCCAGGCAACCCAAGCACCAATTGTCCTTGCATGGGTAGCGCTAGCGCCAGGTGCCCGCTCCCATGGTCTGCAGTCCCACCAAAACTTGTGTTGACCATTTTCTCCTCAACTATCTTTTCAATGTCAAATGCACCCCAGTGAAAAATTAACCTCACCCCTCCTCTACTGCCCTTGTATCTTTTTGTGTCAAGAGCTGAACTGTCAATTTGTGTCAAGAGCTGAACTGTCAATATACTGCTTTAAAACACGATGTTTTGTATCTATATAAACAGGCACATGAATCTTTTAGTATATTATGTCTTCTAAGTGCTTTGAAGATAGTAGACAGGACTAATATCAAATCAATATCCTGATTTATGATCTTATAAAACAGGGAGAGGCAGTTCAAGACTGGCGTGAAATAGTGACCTTCTTCTCGTACCCAATTCGCACCAGAGACTATTCAAGGTGGCCTGACAAGCCACAGGCATGGAAAGCAGTGACCGAGGAATACAGTAAGAAGCTAATGGAACTTGCTTGCAAGCTTATTGGGGTCTTATCAGAGGCTATGGGATTAGAAACAGAGGCCTTAACTAAGGCTTGTGTTGACATGGACCAAAAGGTGGTGGTCAATTTCTATCCAAAATGTCCACAACCAGAACTTACACTTGGACTCAAACGCCATACTGATCCCGGCACCATCACCCTCTTGCTCCAGGACACCGTTGGTGGTCTTCAGGCCACTAGAGATAACGGAAAGACTTGGATCACCGTTCAACCTGTTGAAGGTGCTTTTGTGGTCAATCTCGGAGACCATGGTCATGTGAGTATGAAACTAAAATATTTCTTGTTAATGAAATTGACGTGAATGTTGAGCTGGGTTAAATACCAGCACTACTACCCGTAATTAATTGTACTAAAACTAAATGGTATGTTTGTGAGGCAGTATCTTAGCAATGGAAGATTCAGGAACGCAGACCACCAAGCTGTGGTGAACTCAAACTCTAGCAGGTTGTCCATAGCCACATTCCAGAACCCAGCACAAGATGCTACAGTATACCCTCTCAAGATTAGAGAGGGCGAGAAGTCGGTGCTAGACGAGCCAATAACATTTGCTGAGATGTATAGGAGGAAGATGAGCAAGGTCATTGAGATAGCCAAGAAAAAGAAGTTGGCTGAGGAGCAGCAGCTGACAGATTTGGAGACGGCCAAATTAGAAACTAAGCCCATTGAGGAGATCCTTGCTTGAAAATGTCATTGTTGTCAAGTCTTTATGTGCTGGCCGTCGTTTACTCTGTCTGATCATGTTTTTCTTGGTGTCTGTTTAGTTTGATGGTGAAAATGTGTTGAGTCTGTGGGTTATCTAAGAGTAAACCTTGCTTCTTATAGTTAAAAAATAATTTCTCCGCCACCTTGGAAGTCTTTAATTTGTTGCCCAGGGCCAGGGTTCTTTTGTTCTAAAATATCTTTCAGAGCTTTTAGCTGTATCATGGAATTATGAAAATAGTCGTTTTACATTCTTCATTCAATAAAATCTCAGACGGACCATGTTTGATAGAGATCGAATCTATAGTTTCCAAATTTCAAATTCACAAGTCTATTCCCATTGAGGATGAACCAAAAGAGAATATTAATATTTGCCAACTTTAACAGTGAATCTATCGGAAAGATGCAGGCTTCAGTCCTATGCTAACCAGCTGCCCATAGCACAATTCATGCTGCAAAAATATGAGCCAAAGAAACGATATCTCTAAGTTACTGCTCTTGCAATTTGAAGCAGCTTTAAATCTTAATGCATCATTCTATTTTTTTCTTCTTTTATTGTATTTCATGAAATCTATGGCTTATTTGAATGAGAAGCAGCCACAGAACCCAAAACAGAGAGGACGAAATCTAATTTTTTTTTTTAATCGTGGATGTCAGGGTCAGTTTATAAACATCTTGACTAATTCCTCGAGGTCCTGAAGTTAACAACCATGTAATTTTTCAGTGATTTTGAGATTTATAATACTTGAATTGATGATTTCAAAGGAGTAAATGCAAGATATAACCAATTAAATTATATTTTTCAACGGATAAAATTTAATTTTACTTGAATAAAAATAATATCAGACAGTCCAACATAAAAAAAAATTAGGTCCAATAATATACACTAAGAAGGCCCGAGGCCTAGGACAATAAGCAGTCTCCCAAAACGTCCTCACAGAAAAGTGCACAAAACTAGTAAAATGAAATTTCAGCCGCCTCCTAGACAGCACTAGATCGATAACTCACGCTGCAATGCTGGCTGATTCAAATAAAACAAAAAAAAGAGTTAACGTGAATGAGAGATGCTCCAGCAACAATAGTGTTTTTAAATAAGAAAAAAAAACCTGATATTGGAGATGCTTTTTACCCCAAAAAAATCATTTTTGAGATTTTATTTTGTAATTACATCATGATTGAGTGAACACAACTCTTGTTATACATTAAGATTTTGCACATATAAATTTCAAAATTAATAAAAAAAATAATCAAATCACCAAATAATATGCTGACCTTTTCTTTTAATGACTAGCCATGGGTTCGCTGGATGGCACCCTTCCGATTTTCTCTTCTTTTTAGTTTTACTTGTTTATCTATATTTTTTCTACTTTGCGACAAGGGATAACATGAGTTCTCTGTCCTTGCTGTGCAATCAGCGAACATAATTTTGGGTTTGATGGTGGTCATGGGAATTTTTTTTTAATTTCTCTTTTACTATATTGAAAGAGTTTTTATGGAAATATATTTGTTGTCAAAAAAAACAATTTCAATTTAATAACTTAAACTTTTAGGTGAGGTCCCAAAATATGATTTATATTATTCTCTAATACCTCCTTCAAGTGAAAGTCTTTTGAGTTTGAAACTTGTACAAACTAACATCACTTTATGCTTAATTTTTATCAAATAAATGGGAATGGTGAGATTCGAACTCGTGACCGTTTGGTCATCAAGGCTCTGATACCATGTCAAAGAACCATCTCAACCTAATAACTTAAGCTTTTGGGTGAGATCCTGGAATATGATTTATATTATTCTCTAACATTTATCTTCGTTAAGGAAATAGAGTTGGTGCGGCCAGAAAAAAGGAAAGAAATATATATTATGATTAATTTCCACTTTTTTTCCATATATCTTTTTTTTTTATATTTTGATCATCTCTCTTAAAGTAATATTTATAATGCATTTTCTAATTCTTATAACGTACATATGCATTCATTCGTTTTTTACCTTTATTTTTTTGACAATTTTGACAAGGTTATTAAAAATAATCATAATATATTTATTTTTTATGAAAAGGTAAAACCCATTCATAAAATTATATAAAAATCAAACGTGAAAAAATCAAAATCAAAATGTTTAAATATATTTTTTTAATGAAGAAATTAAATTAGAATTGATAATTATAAAGAAACATTTTTAAATTCAAATGTATTTGTTTTTACAATAATAAACTCTATATAGTATCGGATGTATTAATTTTTTTTATCTACATTCGATGTGTCTCATTGGATGTTAAGGTGATCATGAAAAAGATGGTTCAGAAAAGTTGTGTTGTTAGTCAATTTTTATAAAAGGTAAAAACTAAGAACTATATTAGATGGAAAAGAAAACCCTGTAAAAAACAATGTATACAAAACTGAAAATGAAACATATCATAAAAACTATTTAAAAAAATAATCTTGTAGAATTCTTTTTAAAAAAATCAAAGGTTAGTGTTAGGGCTCTTATTCATTGCCAAATCGAATTTAGTTTTATTCTGAATTTATATAATAGCATAACTACTAAACTGAAATCAGCTTTCATGGTAAGATTTTTTATGCTTGATTGTTTTATATATATAACTAAACAAGGAAAAAAAAACAAATTTTATTGTTAAATTTCATCTCATATTGTTTTTTTTCTCAACTAGTTATGTCTTATTCACGAGTTTTTAATTTACAAATGAAACCGTTATTATATAATTTTGATGTTGTTACTACATTTTTTTTTTATGTTAATGTCTTAATCCTGTGTTATATTCTAGAATTAAACATGTTGAACTTAAACTTGAAAGGTGTAGCTCAACTGGTCAAACTCTAAGTTTACTTTCTAGAAGTTACCAGTTCGAGTCCCACAAACCTCAAAGCCACTGGAAACTTACATGGTCGTTAATTTCATGGCTCGTGGAATTAATCAAGATGCACGCAAGCTAACTCGAACACCCGCGTTAATAAAAACAAGAAAAAAAACATGTTGAACTTAATTTTTATTCTGTAAGAGAAAGGGTTGCAGCTAAAACACTTAAAAGTTACATTTGTTTCCAGCAAAGATCAAGTGGCAGACATCCTGACAAAGCCACTATCTCCAGTTCGATTCAACCTGCTTCGCTCGGCTCTTACGTACTATCTCCCCTGTGTAGCTTGACTCGAGGGGAACTATACTTCAGTGTTTTAAAATACATTAACAAAACAATCAGATATTGATTTTTTCAATCACCTGGAATATACTTCAGGGTACACAGGAATCCAATCCCTTGTATATTACAGGTAAGTTAAACAAGCAAGCATTGTAATCATCATTAATTATCGTTGACATGTAATTAAATTGTTAATTATTAGTATTTATTTTTAAACATTTCAATGGGTTATTGATAATACAAACCGTAACGTCTAATTTTCTCAATTAAAAAAATCTACTGGTAGTGTATAATGTTTATTTTTTTTACCACGGCTGTTTTGGGTAAATTAAAATACCTACGAGTCCGTCTTTTATATTCTTAGCTATTGTCTGACCAGGTCGTCAAAGGAGTCACTGATGCTGAATTTTCAGAGAATGCTAGCGAAGTATTATTGGATGAAATCGCTTTCGTTTGGGAAAAAAAAAAAAAGTCTTAGTTTATGCAACTGGCTAGTCTTAAGTCTTTTATGGACTCGGTCAGTGTTTGATTTTCTTCCATAATTTCGTTTTCCTTTCATGTGATGTCAATTGGGAGTGCAACCCCTCCACAAAAGTTAATTTTGCCCTATTAATATATTGACACCAAGGGGAAACTTCATGCAAGTCTTCAAAATAATACACTGGATAGGAAACCTTTTTCATATATAAAATTAACTTAGTCCTGTTTGTTTGTTGGAAAGTAATTTTTTTTTAAAAAAATAAATTTTAAGAAAATAAATTTCAAAAAAATAAATTATTTTTCGATATTTGACCATGACAAAATACAATATATAGAATTATATAATAAACTTTTCAGTAAAATAGATCAAATCAATCATGATTAAAATGACCAGCTGTTTCAAGAACTCCAGATTCAATTTTTTTCATACATTAAGCTCTTTTTTTAACATGGAACAATACAAGATAAATCACTGTTTTATTATTTATTAAGCTTATTTTTCATCAATAATCTCTTAAATTAATTTGTATGTTATCACAACAACTATATTGTGTATGGTGTTTTGAGATTTTCATGTGTAATTATAAGTGTAATAAGTCAGAAAATTTTATAATGTATAAAAAATAATTAGTGATATCTTATTACTTACTAAATTCAATTTAAAAAAAATAAGAAAAAGAAAAACACCATACAAATTGCTCCTACCAAGTTTCATTATCAACATGCTTCCATCTAGCATAAAAATCTAGTTTTAGGAACCAAATTTAGAATTGGTGTATAGGCTGGCGTCCTATATAAGATTATCTTTTTTATATTATTTGATCTCCTATTCATAATTCAAAACGTGCTTAAATCAACTTCTAAGATGGATTAGTATCTTTATTTTCTATATTAGAGTATAATATGGTAATCAACTATTATGATAGCTTATAATGACCCGGTTTGCGAGTTTGGTGAGGTAATTCTGGTTGTCCTGGTTTGTGGGTTTAGCGGGGTATTTTTTTTCTAATTAAACTTAATTATATGATTGTTTATTTTTCTTTTTATCATATGGTTAAAAAAATATTTTCATAAAAAACATGTTATTAAATTTTAAAAAGTCCATAGGCTTGTTGAAGAGTATGGCGAGTTTGATTTCTTTTTTTTATATAATTTTTTTTATTTCATCCTTTGATATTGAATTGATTGAGAATCGAGTTTAATAATTTGTTTCATTTTACTTTCTATGAGGTTATCATCATCTTAAAAAAAAAGTTCAGTATTGGTTTGACGCTTAGATTTGCGATAGTTTATTTTTGTTATCATATAGTTAAATAAACAATAGTTTAGGGAAAAAAAGTTATTAATCCCAATGGAGTCCATTACCCGGTTTGACGTGTTGACCTGGGTTACCCAATTCATGGGTGTAGTTGGGTTTACCCATCAAACTTGATATGCTTTTTTTAGTTTCTGGTCCTTTAATTTTTCTAATTGTTTTTTTATTCCACTCATTCAATATTGGATTGATTGAGAAATTGAATTCATGGTTTTTTTTTTCTATTTTCTACAAAGTTATCACGATCTCAAATAAATATTTTTTTTAGGGTTGGCGTTCGATTTTGAAAGCATCTAATGTTATCATAAAATTAAACAAAATTAATTTAAAAAAATAATAGAATTATTAAACCTATTGAAGTCCATAATCCAGGTCGCAGAATGATCAATATCGATCCAATCTAGCATCGTTTTAATATAAAAAAATATTGTCTTAAATTTTTTTAAAAAAAGTCATGTCATGTTTTTACCGGTCATCTAAGTTATTTTTTGACCCATTAAATTGAATAATTTACTTTGGATAAGCTCTCACGCGGTTTAATTCGAAATTCGAGTTAGACAAGGAGTTAGGTTGATAAATTTTACTATCACAATATTTAATTAAATTTAATAATATTATCTAAAAAATTATATCTTTAATATTTTTTTAAAAAATTTAAAAATAATTCAACACACAACGAAACGCTGGAGCCAGTGCTAGTACATGCTATAGGATGTTGGATTAGAGAGATAGCAACTTCCAATGTTTTACTTTCTGGAAAAATAAATCCCACATGTTCCCAACGGGACTGTTTTTTAAGGAAAAAAGTTTATATTCCTTTTTAAGCTGCAATGGTTCCTGTAGTCACACCTGTAATAATTTGATTTGACAGGCTAACAGACAAGGATTGTCATCAGTGGTCCACCTGTAATTTGCTTACACGTTTATACGATAGCCGCGGCACGCGGTTGGATAAGAATGTGCGTTCATACTTGTGAGCTTTCAAAAACAGAATTGAAAAATGTGTCGACTTCTTAAAAGTTCATTTCAATTTCGGTGCTGTTGATTGTGCCGGTTGTTTTTTATATATAAAAAATATTTTTTAAAATTTATTTCTTGAAATCAATATATAAAAACAATATAAAAATATATTTAGAAAAATATGACTGAATTTAACAGCCGACGAGTTTGAATTTGGGACACCAAGCCGAGTCTTAAAAAATAGTGTTTTTTTTTTTTTTTTTCCATGTGCTATGATGAATCTATCATGCCAACTTCCCTTCCCTTGTCTACACAAGTGTTCATACTCGTGGGCTTGTTGCCCTACTATTATATATTTAAGGTCACATGTTTGTTACATAAAGGTTGTTGGTGAAATATATATATAGTTCCATCTCTTTCCACAACTTTGCACTTTTTTTTCCTCGTGTGCTGGAAGATATCCGTCCTCGTGGCTGCAGATACAGGAATAGTACTGATTGAACAACTTTTTATTATTTATTATTATTATTCATGTATATATATTCAGGTGAGTTTGTTACTATTTCAACTAATCCTACGAGTTTTGAAGTTAACGATTATATAAATCTTTGGTGGTCATGTTGTTTATGAGACTCCAATTGATGATTTATAGAGAACAAACTCAAGACCTGACCAGTTAAGCTACACCACTCAAGGTTATAATTTTTTTTTTTAATATGCTTGTGATAAAGTTCCTATAGCTACTTCATAAGTGTCAACGACACGATTAAAAATATAATAGTTTGTTGCTTAAATCTTTTTAAATTGTGTGTTTAATATCATGGTTTTAAATTTTGATTTAACTAGTATGGCCAAGTGATGCTCTTTTTTTTTTTTTAAAGTCATCTTTTTCTTGTTTTAAATTTCATATTCATAGGTGGATAGATATTTTTTTATAAACGGTTTTTATTCGTTTCTACATGGTTAATTTATAATTGCTAGGCCAGACTAGACAAGCTCAAAGCACACAGTAATTTTTCTTCATTATAAGTGGAGGGAGGATGTTGAAGACATGAGTCAATATTCCAACAATAATATAACACGAAAGTGGATTTGACCATGTTTCATACGTCACCACCAAGCAATCCAATAATAAACGAGAGATTGCTGAAAACTCTTTAATTTCAACTTTAGCTTTTTTGTCAATGACTAGTTATATAAAAACAATAATTAACAATCTAATGAATAGTTGTTGGTTGAATTTCATGGCTAGTAATTACCTTTTTCCTCAATAATGAGTGTTCCTATGAAAAAAAAAATCAAATTATTTTTTATATATATATTTTAAACTATTTTGATATACTGATGATATCAAGAAATAATATTAGAAAATAAAAGGTTATTATTTTAATATATTTTCAAAAATATATTGTAAAAAAATAACTGCTATAATAATAATAATAAACGGCGTTTTTCCTATAAAATGCAAAGGCTCGAAACGAGGCATGTAGTCAATTACCTACTACTCATTCGTAGAAAAAAACAAAAGTGGTTGGATCAAATAAAAAAGATCAAATGCCAAGGCTGGAAACGAGGCAGGCAATATCCGGAGATTTACCGTGTTTTTTTAAAAAATATTTTTTTATTTAAAATAATTCTTTTATATTTTAAAATTATTTTTAATATACTGATATTATTAAAAATAATTTAAAAAAAATAAAAAAAATTATTTTAATATATTTATAAATAAAAAATATATTAAACCACAACCGCTACCCGACCAAAACAACCCGAATAAAAAAAGAGTGAATTGGTTTTCCAGGAGACAGTTCGTGTCTAGCTGTCCTTGTCATCAGCATGGGGTCAAGGTCTGGAAAAGCAATAATTGTACTTGTAGATGACATATGCGATGACTGACCCCGGTTTGATTTGACTTTTGAAGATGTCTTAATTATGACCATTTCATCAAATTTACAAGTTTTATTTATTGATCGTTTATTTCTAATCCCTGCTTGCTCGTTGCGATTGCCTGTGGCTGTGAAGCAGCGTCAGCAATAATAAGTTGCTAGAAAAAAAATTCACCTCAATGAAATCATTCATAAATTATTAATTAAACCAGATTCTTAAAACAACTAAACTTCAAGATCTGTTTTTAAAATTGTTTAGGTTTAAATTTTAAAAAAATTAATTTATTTTTTCAATGACAAATAAAACTGAATTTATTTAAATTAAAACATATTAATAATAATTAATAAATCTAAGGAATAGATCAAACAACAAATTGCAAACCGGACAGAATAAAATAGACATGCATTCAAAGCAACATAACAAAAATAAATAAACCAGCATGTCAATAAAAATTTCATTAAAGTTAATAAGTAATTTACAAGATATTAAATACATGCTACTTTGTTCTCTTTTAATTACCTTACCGACTGACTATCGCAATAGACATATATTTCTAGCATTATCTATGATTAATATGGAATATCTTTTAAGAAATTTTAAATTCACTTAGGCCCCGTTTGTTTGCTGGAAAGTAGTTTCCTTTTGGAAAGTGAATTCCGAGGAAAGTGAATTCCGGGAAAGTGAATTCCAGGAAAGTATTTTCCGATGTTTGGTAGTGTAATGGAAAATAAGTTGGAAAACACTTTCCAGTGTTTGGTTATGTCATGGAAAATGAGCTGGAAAATAACTTATTAATGTTTTATTTTTCTCAAGTTTATTAAAATAATGAGGAACAAATCTTACAAATTAAAAGGTTGAATGAGAATGAAATTGAAAAAAAATATAATTTCATAAATTATCTCAAATAAAATAAATAATAATCAAAATAATAGAGATCAAATCTAAAAAATTAAAAAAAAAAAAATAAAAGGTGAAGAAATTAAAATAATAATAATTAACATTTCATAAATTATTTCAAATAAAATAAGTAACAATCAAAAGAATGAGGATCAAATTTGATAGATTAAAAATTTCAATAAAAAAATGATAAGGAAAAAGCAAATATCAATTATAAAAATAAGGACCAAAATTAATATAAAAATTAAATTTTAAGAGATGGAATTGAAAAATAAATATTTAAAACAAATTATATATAACAATCAAAAGTTTGAGGATCAAATTTGATATAATCAGCAAATAATGACATTTCTAAATTTTTCACAACTTCCGGAAAGTGTTTTCCGCCCAAATTTTCCAGGAAAACACTTTCCTAAAAACCAAGCCAAATTTTCCTTTGACTGGAAAGTGTTTTCCGTTGACCAACTTTTCTAATGGCAAACAAACACAGGAAAGTTTAGAAAGTGGTTTCCCGGAAACCACTTTCCGGAAAACAAACACAGCTAAAAGGGAAAACACTTTCCTGAAAATCAAACCAAATTTTTCTTTGACTGGAAAGTGTTTTCCGTTGACCGAAAAGTGTTTTCGTTGACCGAAAAGTGTTTCCGTTGACTGGAAAGTGTTTTCCGTTGACCGGAAAGTGTTTTCTGTTGACCAACTTTTCTAATGGCAAACAAACACAGGAAAGTTTGGAAAGTGATTTCCCGGAAAGTGAATTCCGGGAAACAAACATGGCCTTAGCTTCATCTCTAACTTTATCAAGAGCAATAAACTATAATTTTATTATGCATCTTGCAATGCTTAAAGGATTTCCAAAACACAATTGTTTTACCGAGCTTGAAAACATATTTACTAGTGGAGTTTGAATAATTGATGTCAAATTTCCAATTCACATCATTATAACCCTCAAGTAATACCGAGTAGTTAATATAGTGTAGCTCATACTCTAAAGTGTATCTTAAATATTTGAGTATCATATTTACAACTTTCTAATAATCCAAATCATGGATTATGGGTAAATCTACTTAGCATGTTAACTCAGTACAATTGATAATATACATTAAGCTTTTGATAATTTGATGATATTTAATCAAAGGATCTTTTCACCTTTATTTTTAAGCAAATATACACTTATATTTATTCATGTTTTGACAATATTATTATCACTTTTAGAAAATTTATCAAGAATTTTCTTGATACAATGAGATTGAAAGAATGCCAAACTATTAGATGTTATTGATAATAGAATTTGTCAATGCTATTTTGAAGGAGCTCCCAAACTTATTAACATGACATTTATTTTTTAAAAAATTTATATTTTATATTCAACCATGCTATTTTGTTGAAGTGAATAAGTAGTAGTAGTTTTGTGGATGTTGCCATTTTAGAAATAAAATTCACCAAAAGATGTATTGTTATATTCTTTACCTTTATTGCTTCTTATTATCTATATCTTTTTGTAAAATTGATTTTCAACTTCACTTTTATAGTTTTAAACATTTCAAGAGTCTTGTGAAAACAATCTTTCAGTTCGACTCCTTGTGTAACTTGTATTTAAAATTAAATAATAAAAAGAAATTTATTATGGTTTTTTAAAATTATTATTTTATATATATAAAAAACTCCATCAGTTGACAAGTAAAATTCTGACGTTGGCGACTAGCAGCAATTAAGCTGAAAATTTTCTTGTCGAAGACTTTGTTTGTTCTAAATTATAGTTGTATAGAAAAGTTAATTATAACTCCTATTAATTAAGGCTTTATTTGGCCCTGTAATGTCTATTTGGACTTAAAATAAAAGGGGTGTTTCATTGGCAAACACAACATAACCAAACAAACCCTAAAATATGGATTGATTGGAAGCAATTCCTCCCGCTTAAAAGCTGAACATTATTTATTTTTTGATTTTTTTAGATGGCAAATCACTTGATCAAAAGTTTTTAAAGTTAATATATCAAATATATCATGAAAAAAAGTTTCATTGAACTAGCTACTCTTATTCCAGAAACCCTAAAACTTCAGATTTTGGCCTTTCCTATTTCGTTAGACTCAAGACTAGATGATTGTATGATATGCATGCGCAGGGAACACTTCTGTGCTATACAGTCCAAAATCAGCTTATTTGTGGTTGCTTTCCACGTTCGGGAATTACTAGGAAATTTATTTTATGTTTTAAAAATGTTTTTTTAAATAATTTTTTATATTATTTTAAATAATTTTTTAATATTTTAAAATATATTGATATCAAAAATAATTTTTTTAAAACAAAAAATATTATTTCAATATATTTCTAAATAAAAAATACTTTAAAATATATCTGTATCATATTAACTAAAAACTCTAAGTGTTGATACACGATGGACTTGGTCGTGGAATCCGAGAGCCAAGATCAAAATGCTAATTTGGCTGATCTTTCATAACTATCTTCCTACGAATTTACCTAGGTTACAACGAAGGGTGGTGTCGAACTCTTCTTGCTGTTGATGCAATTATGCAGTGGAAGATATGTTGCATTGTTTAAGGGACTGTCTCCTTGCTAGAACAATCTGAGACACTCTTGATTTTACCATTGTTGTTGGGTTCTGGAGTTCGGACGTTGTCCATTGGATTAACAAATTCGCTTCAACTGACAGGCCATATTTATTTTTGGCCGGACTTCGGTGGCTATGGAGGAACAGATATATTAGGGTAAATAGTTGTGTTTATATATATATATATATATATATTGAAAATATGTATTTTTAAATTTTATAGACACATTGATACGAAAGAGTTTTAAAATAGAATTTTTTAATAAACTTATAGAAATTGTTATTCATGAGTTTAAGACTTTGCTATATAAAATTATAAAAATTATTGACTATAAGTTTAGGACTTTAATACATCCTGAAGATATATTGTTTTAAAATTATAACAAATATAATAAGAACAATTAATAACTTAAAAATAATTATTTTCACGGCTCAAAATCTATTGCTACATTCACTACCCATAATAGTAATAATAGCTTGGCAACCTTGAGAGGTATGACTCAACTGGTCAGGTTTCAGGTTTGTTTTGTAGAGGTTACTAGTTTAGTCGAGGTACACGCAAGCTAGCTCAGACATCCATGTTAATAATAATAAAAAAAACAATAGCATGGTGATGTCCAGATGATGGCTGTGTGAAACTAGACATTGAAGGCAGCTGTATAGGTAAACCAGGGGAGGGTGGGATTTGGTGTTCTAATCATAAATATGGACGGATCTTGGTTGGTGGGAATCACGGGTTTTGCCGGTATCAATTCAAAACTTTTCCCGGAACTGCTAGCTATTAAACACGGTCAAACTGTTGCCTGAGTCATGGATATAGAAAGATTATATGTAACTCTGACTCCAAGGATGCCCTTGGCCTCATTCAGGGAGAAGTTTCATTGTTGTTACACTAGTTTAGTGCTATTATTATAGATATTAAGGATCTTTTGTCGAGAGCCTGTGAAGTAGGTCTACTCGATCCACACCCTCAGGAAAGCTAATTCATGTGCAGATTTCATGGCAAAGTACGCGGCTAGCTAGAGGGATGGAAGGTCTTCATATCTGGGATCACCCCCCGCTAGGTCTGAACCATCTTCTGCTCGCAGATCCAATAAACATCCTGGGCCTCGTAGTTTCTTGTTTTTTCTCCTTTCCTTTGTACCAAAAAAAAAAAACATTTATGATGAAATAATTAAAATCAGAATTTAAAAAATAATTAAAATAATTTTCCAATATATATAGACTTTATTTTTGGAGTACATTAAAAAAAAACAGAATTTAAAAAAATAATTAAAATCAAACTGGTGGGCGATATATATATATATATATATATATATATATATATATATATATATATTGCCATCCCTCCTTCAACTAAAATAACAGAATTTTCAAAAATACAGTTCCGTCCATAAAGATGAAATGACGAAAAGAGAAAGAAAACAAACAAAACAAACAGTTTGCCTTCTCTCTTTTATTATTTCAAAAAACAATAAAAATAACAATAAAATAAAAATAAAGAGTCTCTTTTGACCACCTCCACGGCTCCACCCTCCCCTCTCTTTCTTCTCTTCTTCCTCCTACCTTCTCCTTCCCTTCTCCTGGAAAATCATGCATTTTCATCTATCATCTGCCAAGCCCACTATTTATTTTCGCCCTTCGCATCATCTCTCAATAAAGTCTTGAACTTTGCAGATGAATTAAAGTAAAATTCAATACAAAATCATGGGTGCTTGTTTTTCTACCATCAAAGTTAGTGGTTCTAACAGCAACAACAACGTTATTCACAGCAGAAAAGAACCCACCAAGCCACAAACAAAGACAACAAAAGCAACAACAGCAACAAGGAAAAAGCAAGAAGTTGTGCATCATCATCAGAATAATAAGAACGTAAACAATGAGGCAGAAAAGAAGCTAAAGGTCAAAGAGAAGCAAAGTAGCAAGGCGATCCCTTGTGGGAAAAGAACAGATTTTGGTTATGATAAAGATTTTGACATGAGATATACAATTGGCAAATTGCTGGGTCATGGTCAATTTGGTTATACATATGTTGCTATTGATAAGGCTAATGGAGATCGAGTTGCTGTCAAGAGAATTGAGAAAAACAAGGTATTTTTTTTTGGTTTTCCTCATCATTTCGTGAGCTGGGGTTGTTTTGTTTGGAGGATAAAAATTAAGATTCTTTCGCGGTTGCTGTTAATGTTAATGGTGGTTTTATTGATCAGTTGAAGATTCTGAGAAGATCTTATAAAGGGGTTTTTGCTTCTTATAGATAAGTTCTCTAATCTGCGTTTAAAATCATGGTAGACCCAACCTTTTCCCTTCTGTTTCAAAAATCCCCCCGCCCCCCTTTTTTTTCTTCATCTTTTAAGTGCTTCAGAAACTGTTGCATCGGGGAATTCGCTTCGCATAATGTTCGTTGACTTGTTGGATCCTAGTTTTGCAACCTAGGGATGTTATTATGTTAGGTGCTAGGACAAACAGTATGCAATTATTGCAAGTTTGGTTTTGGTGAATACATACTTACATAGCATTGTTTTGCTAAGGATGATTCGCCTATCAAATAGTGAAATTCTGGTCTTCTCCAGTATTGGTTGAAGAGTGCAGGTTTGAGAATATTGCATTAGATTGTGAATCACTTGTTTTTTATCATTCAGAATCTGCTTTCTCTTTTTTCCTATCGAAGAAAGCAGAAAAGTACGTTGGTGGATAAGAATGTTCTTACTGTTTCATATCCTTCACATAAGTTATTTTATCTATGCTTTTCAAATGGAAAGCTTCAATTGTGTTCTTTGGTAGCTTTGTTCCATTCAATCATCTTAATTTTCCTCTTCCAAATTACTAGGTGATCAGTAATGTTTCGTTTCCTTCTCCAGTTAGATAAAATGGAATTTTTAGCCATTAGCAATTCAGGTTAGACTAAATAAACGTTGACTACTGAAAGCTTGAAAGTTTTAAGATGGATAAAGTATTATCATTCTCCATCTCTCAGAAAAAAAAATCGTTTATGTTTTTATTTTATTTTTATTTTACAGTAGATGTTGAGAACTTCTTACCTACGTAAAATTAATACTTGGCTTTGCTGGTAGATGGTTCTTCCTATTGCAGTAGAGGATGTTAAACGGGAGGTCAAGATATTGCGAGAACTCACAGGCCACGAGAACGTAGTTCAGTTTTATAATGCATTAGAGGATGATTCTTATGTATATATTGTTATGGAGTAAGTTTTATATTCACTGGATCTTTTCGGACTATACCATTCACATTTTACCTTGTTGCTTATGTAATTGTATCTACTCGCATTTCTACTTATTGTCCATCATGTTTTTTCCCCCCTGAAGAGTGCTTTTTACTTTTAATCTTCACTTGCTATGCTCACAGTTTTCTTTCACTAATCTTGTCAATGTTTTATGTTGTCTTTTACCAGGTTATGTGAAGGTGGAGAATTGCTAGATCGGATATTGTCAAAGTAAGAAATCTTTGTTCATGTTCTGTAATATTGGTTAAATTTATTTGAAAATAGTGGCACTCAGTATACTACCTAAAAAAATACCATTTTCAGTAGAATTATTTTTTGCAACGTTCAGCTTACAGCTGCTTGATTTTCTTCAACCAGGAAGGACAGTCGTTACACTGAGAAAGATGCAGCAGTAGTTGTGCGACAGATGCTCAAAGTTGCAGCTGAATGTCATTTACATGGCTTGGTGCACCGCGACATGAAGCCTGAGGTATCGCCAAGTTTATCAGCATGGATATTAACTTATTTGTAGAATCATGCTTCTTGAGAATGATTACCTTTTATTCCTTGCCTGTAGAATTTTCTTTTCAAGTCAACCAAGGGGGACTCACCTCTGAAAGCGACAGATTTTGGTTTGTCTGACTTCATAAAACCAGGTGAGTCATATTTTCATCATGCGAAGATCTTACTTGTGCTTATATGCATGATGTCTACAAAAGAGAGAAGGAAGGAAGAAAAATACTTATACTTGCTAAGAACTTACATAATGTGAGTTGTGTGGGCTGACCAGATCAGGCTGATTCCAAAAGCTCTACTTTTTAGTTTTACTTGACCAATGAGAGTGCAGTACTCTTGCCAACCAGTGGTTAACATTTGATTTCTAGCATTTCTTTTGGAACCCATAGATCATTTATATTATATGATCGGATGGAATGCAGGCAGGAAGTTTCAAGATATTGTTGGCAGTGCCTACTACGTTGCACCTGAAGTATTAAAACGCAAGTCTGGACCTGAATCAGATGTCTGGAGTATTGGTGTGATCACATACATTTTGCTATGTGGGAGGCGTCCATTTTGGGATAAGACTGAGGATGGTATATTTAAGGAGGTGCAGTACCATTTTAACTTTTTGACAAGGCTTTTTTCATTCCTGATTCCTACCTGTCTCTTGTTCTAGCCATTGTAATTAGACAGACAATGGATATGCTAGAGCATTTAGTTTCTGTTATATTCATTTTTTGAAAATGTTTCTTACACTTAATACTTGATATTGGGACATATTTGATATATGATTGTGTGGGAATGGCACAAAAGGATCCATATAGCCAAACCCCAACTAGTTTGGGACTGAGGCTTGGTTGTTGTTTTTGTTGCTTACATGTCAATAACCTTCCACAACACTGTACTTTTATTTACATTAAGTTCTGTAATTACTTTAAACCCTAGTCAGTTCATTTTCCAAACTCAAAGTAGCCAAAATATCCCATCCTCAATTGTGTCGTCATCACAGTTTTCCAAATAATCATATCCTTCTACTAATGGGTTCTAGCAAGACCTTTTTTGCATAGTGGCTCCCTTTGAATTCCCACTTAATTCAATCACCACATGTTGGATACTTTTTTCTTTTGCATAATTAATGTTAGTTTGTTCTTCAAAATTCTAATAACTGATGGATGCAGGTTTTAAAGAACAAGCCTGATTTTCGCCGTAAACCATGGCCTACCATTAGCACTAGTGCAAAAGATTTTGTGAATAAGTTACTGGTGAAGGATCCTCGGGCAAGACTTACTGCTGCTCAAGCTCTATGTATGTGTCAGCTTATGGAAGAAATAAATGCTTGATTGTTATGATCTATTATAATTAGATGCATGTGTTGTTTGGTTCTAAAAGAAATCTGTCCTCTTTTTTCTTGCTTAAAGAGTTGATTTCTTGGTTTTCAACTTTTCCAGCACATCCATGGGTCAGAGAAGGAGGAGTTGCATCTGAGATTCCTATTGACATATCTGTCCTGAGTAACATGCGACAATTTGTGAAGTACAGTCGTTTGAAGCAGTTTGCTCTAAGGGTAAAACAAGCTTTGTTTTTGTAGGATTGTTTGAAGGAAAAAGATGGTTCCTTTCATTTTTTTTTATATTTTATGGATTGATATTTTGCAGGCATTGGCAAGCACGATTGATGAAGAGGAACTAGCTGATCTTAAGGATCAATTTGATGCCATTGATGTGGATAAAAATGGTGCTATTAGTCTTGAAGAAATGAGACAGGTAGTTTTCTTTTTACCTAACCTGTTACGTGTTTCCTTGCTATTGAAACCTAAAATTTCATTCTATGCATTCTGTGCTCAATGAGATACATTTCCATGTGTATGGTTTCTGCATTTTGTTGTAACGATGATGGTTTCAATGCAGGCCCTTGCTAAAGATCTTCCTTGGAAATTGAAAGAATCGCGTGTCTTGGAAATTGTTCAAGCGGTAAGTGTGAATTTCATTTCTTCTGAATAGTTTCCGACCCCAAAGTAAAAAAGATGGAATTGAGACTTGAATTTGTTGGTGGAAGCCTTCTTATTTTCCCTGTGCTGGTCATTTCTATTTTTCTGCTGTATGAAGTGAGTAATGTAAGATGCATTTTGTCTTTTTAGTGAGGAACATTTTTTCTGTCCATGGAATATAACATTTTTGGCTTTTAAAAGAGGTGTAGGAAGCTCCTAAAACTTGGCAACCACTGGTTCCCTGCTTGTCTAAGTCTCATGCAACCAGGCTTAGTTATCATAATGTCTACAAGTACTTCTGATGAACATTTTCTTCTAGTGGTCATTTGTTCTAATGTTTCTCCATTCCCAATTTTTGTTTTTCATGGTAACCAATATGACATTACCCCACCCTTCTTTCATCTTGCTTCTGAATTCTGTTTTAGATGGAGGATCCACCAAGGTTTTCAGATATTCCAATATTTATACTATAAAGATAATGCATTAGATATTAGCTATTTGTTTTATTTAAATCATTTCCTTAGAGACTCTTAAGATTCCTTTGGTGCTTATATATGAAGCACCTATTCATGTGTTTTGGAGTGGTCTTTGGTGTCATATCAAAAAGCTGTGTACTTCCTCTCTCTATTGCATGTCCCTTTTCTTATTTTTCTTCTCCTCTCATCTAATATCTGCTCTTTCATCCTTTCTTGCCCACCCAAAATCTTTTCTTGCTCTTCATCAGTTTTGCTTGTTTTGGAACCTGATGGGGTTATTTATATGTTTGATGCAGATTGACAGTAACACAGATGGACTAGTAGATTTCACCGAGTTTGTTGCAGCTGCTCTGCATGTCCATCAGTTGCAGGAACACAACTCTGAGAAGTGGCAGCTGCGGTCACAGGCTGCTTTTGAGAAATTTGATATTGACAGAGACGGATATATAACTCCAGAAGAACTTAGAATGGTCAGTGTTATTACTCTGCTTTAAATATCCTAATTCTTCATATCCCTTCCTCACTTAAAACTGAAAACAGAAATGAATAAGAAAAATGTACAGAATAGCTGAGTGAAGGTTCTTATACTTCATATTTAATTTAAGTGACTATCTTGTTTAAAATGCCAACACGTTAAGTGTTCCATCAATGTAGTTCCATTGGCAAAATTAAGCTAAATATTTATTTGATTGCCTAAAAGAACTTTTTAGCTGTTGAAGAAATAGTTTCATTGAGTTTTGGAACAGAATTTATTTGGTGGGAACTATTGAATAATGCCTGATGTTAGTCCATGCATTCATCCTTTTATTTTTGATGCATCACACTTTTTGACATGCACCTACTATGCCATGCCAAAGTCTCCTTGATCATGTGTACTACTAGCATTTCACCTCTAAGAAATTCTAGATGGTATCGGAGCTCGTAGTTCACTTTGTGCTTTCTTAAGGACAAGGGTTGGATTGTTGTGACTAGCATTACTTTTCGTGTTTCAGCTTTAATTGCTCAAGTGATTTTGCGTTTTTGCCTTGCAGCATACGGGCTTGAGAGGTTCTATTGACCCACTTCTTGAGGAGGCTGACATTGACAAGGATGGTAAAATAAGCCTTTCAGAATTCCGTAGACTTCTAAGAACTGCTAGCATGAGCTCGCGAAATGTGCCAAGCCCATCTGGCCATCGTAAATCTCATAAAATATAGATAAGAATTGGAGTTTTAAAGACTGAGACTAGCGAGCAAGCTAGAAAAGTGGATCTCCTTTTCGCGGAAGCTGCCCTTCTAGATTATATCACGCCAATTTCTCAATAACCATCCCACCTGGCTCATCTCTTTCTGAAACTCAAGTCTTCAATGGTAGAATTCCTCGTATAACTTGTGTATATTAAAAGATGTAGTGCGTTGAACAGAGAGAGAGGTTTTGGTTATAGAGTTGGAACTTTTCCCGGAGGATGGCTCCATGGACGTTATACTAGTCTACATTCTTTTGTGAGTGCGGGGGTCCTCCTTGCGGGTGCCCTCTTCAAATTGTAAGGTGCAATGCAAGTATCAATGAAAGGTTGGTGTTTGGGAGTTGAGTGCGTGCCCATCTTTACCCTTAGTCAGTATCCCAATTTTTGGTATTCATGAATACTGAAACGGCAGTTATACTTCTCTATATCTCGCAATTTATACTTATAGTAATGACGAGTTAGTAACGTCAGGTTAATGAAGATTCCCTCTGATAGAGGCATGTAAAGGAGGTATTAGAGTGTGGATATCAAAATATGATTCTATCAAGAGTCACATAGGCTGCAGAGTGCTAAACAGAATGCACAAATCCACGCATTACGTATATTATGCTTAAGCTGATGAAAGTAGTTTCGACATGCTTCCTCCAGAGAAGTATTGTTTTCAGAATTTGAGCTCTTGGCTATAATGATATAAAGAGAGATTGCTAGGCTAAATAAAAAGAAAAAAACTGTACTTTCTTTCTCCATTGCATGTCTCTTTTCTCATTTTATGATTTGCCGAAACTTGCTTATGATTTCTTTTGTAATCGTTTCACACGCCTGGCTCCCCTTCAGCAACCACTGGCTTTGGCTTTTGAATGGTAAAAACCCAGATGCATCTAGATCAGTCATGAAAGAAAATTCACCAAGTGCAGGTTGCTTCACCCCCGACATTATGTTATTCGTTCTATTGCTGGCGGTGAATGCTTAACTGGGAATTTCACTCCTTTCATAGATTGTCGAATGTGAGACTCCAGTCTTTTCACTTTTCTTTCTATCGAGACGCTTGAAACCTTCCTTTTGAAATGATTGCAACAACCTACTAACCTAGTTACATGCTGCCTGCATGATAAATTGCAATGGAAATGGTTATAACCATGTCGCCCAACTCAAATAATTCTAGCATACGATCCATTAGAGTTGTGCTTCACTGAGGCATTTTTCATTGCCATTGTAAAAGCAACAAAATAACAGATTAATTTCAACTGTGAAAGGCTGTGATGCTACATAAAAAGGAACTTACAACAGAAAGGGATGTTTACAACTAAACTGGCTAACCAATGAAAGTATCAAGCATTTTGCAGTGATAATTTACAGTTTTCTCCACCTGTATAAATTGCTCTTATATTGATCAGCAGGCACCTAAAAAAATATCGGACAAACCTTAAGCTTTATGTCAGTTAGTCAAGAACCAGATCAGAATTCTAGAGAAGTAGACTAAATAAAATGGAGTACGGTGCACCCTCTTCCAGGTCCTTCTGTTGCCGCAGATAACCAGGTTGTTACCCCAAAACTCCACTATAACCATAAAGCATGCTGCTTCCATGTTGAAGCTGTTAGAAATGATCTCATGCTTGTCAGGCTAAAGCTCAAATCGAGGAAATTATTATCCAAGTGTCACAAGAAACACATAATATCTTAACAGTCAGCACTTAGAAAGCACCGAATGCGCGAACAACTGGCAACCTCAGTTATTAGGTTTTGGGACATCTCCATGCTGTTAGAGGAGCATCCCTGAAGATGACGAGCACGAGGAGCTAACATTTGTGATAATTCTTTCCTTTCTTTGACATTGCTTGCCTTTCTTTTCTCCAGATGATATATCCTGCACAAATGCTTGAAATCAGTTTTGTGTCTTCATGTGCCAAGAATTAATGCCTAATAACTTCAGAGTGGACCTGTTGTGCTGATGATCCAGGCATTTTAAGTTCAAGGTCAGTTGCAACATCAGAAGAATCGTTGCATCTTTCTTTATTTCTGCCCCCCTCGTGATCTGTTGACTTGGTTCTGGAATCCTGTTTGCTTGAAAATTGGGAACCAGAAGCATACTGAGCAGGTGGCTGATCATTTGGGTGATTTGCAGTTGGGTATGGAATAAATGTTGAACAAGGACTAGCAATGGCACCGGGATTCTGGTTTCCAAAGAAGACAAATGGCTGCAATGACGGGTGCATGGAAATTGGGCCTGGAGGGACAGGTACAGGAACCGGATAAGAATAAGGAGGAATTACAACAGAAGGATCAACAGCAGCCCATGGGAACATAGCCCTTGTACTTTGATGATACTGGGCATTTAAATTTTCAGTATCAGCTTTCAAAGATGCCTTCTCTTCCCTGAGCTCATTTTTTTCCTGCATTAGCTGCATAAAATATATTTTCATCAAGCCTGCATTAGCCAATTCTTCTTAGCATTCAATTACATGAGGAATCATACAGGCATAAAGCATAACAACCATTAGGGACAAACACAAAAAAAACCACCTCATGGGTTTCTTCTGAGAGTGTCGCACACTCAGCCTTTAGCCTGTTCACTTCAGCTGTTAGATCCTTCAGCACTTGAATTGTGTCTGTCAAAATGGTTGCCTTGTCATTCTTTGGCCTATCTGGGTCTGCATGCAAATGTAAAGAAGTAAATAGTTAAAATCAAGCACTTTCACATTCTCCTAAAAAAAAAAAAAAAACGAAGTGCATATTTATAGCTTGTGACTTGTGAGTGGTGAAATTATACTATTTATTCACATTTGTTTGCAAAGCCAATAATTTCTCAAAAAGGAAACCAGCTTATGGAGGTTGATGCATCAGCAAGTTAACAGCCTAACACACACACACACAAACCCCTCTAAAGTAAATCAATTGAATATTATCAGAACTAGAAGTCCAGTAACTCAATGGTGAGTAGTACGCAGTTTGAGTTCATGCAAGATATGACCCATTAAATCATAAAGACAATATCAATCATTTACATCCATTAACAAAATGTATCATATTATACAGAAATAACTAGGCTTCCCTTTTCCAATTTTTTAACTCAATTGGGACAGTGAGAGGCAACATGTTCAATTGGCAGAACAAAAGGAGTGCATTCGAGCATGAAGGTACTAATAACCAAGAATAGCAGCAAATTATTACCTAGTGTGGTACCCAATTCAAGAAACTGCTCATTAAGATTATCCCTCCTCAATTTTTCACGGTCTGCCTTTTGAACTTTTTTTGCAACAGCAATTGGATTTTTCACTTCCACTTCTTGCCTCTGCCTGCCAAAAAAAAGGTGATACCCCATAAAACAAAACAAAACCTCAAATAGAGATAAGAACTTAAATCAAATCTGCACTTTAACAAGAAAAACTTGCAAACCACATTCAAACTCAATAACTTCCAATCACCACAAACAAAAGTCATGCTAAATTCCTGTACAAGAATGAACCTTCACCAAAATATATAGTTCAAAAACACCTAAAAAAAGAAACAAACTTCAACCAAAACCCAGAAACAAAAACTCAAAACTGAATCACAATATCAACAATAGAATCAGTATCAGTCGTGTTAATTCTAGATTTGATTACAAAAAAAAAAAAAAAAAAAAACAAGAACCTGGGTTCAAGAGCTGAGTTCTGAAGACGAGTAGAAGAGCGAGGTGGGAATGAATGAAGTGAATTTGAAGGAACCATATTGGTTGTTGCAGCAACGAAAGATTGAGCGTAGTCATTTCTTGTGTTCCATTGATCCATTTTTTCACTTGAACTACCTGGCCTTCGTTGTCTATAGCTAAATTTTTGGTTAAAAGATTGATCTAAGATTAAGAAGAGATATAATTGAAAAAGTTTGCCACCACCATTACCAACAACAAATCAAAAAATAAACAAAGAACCCGTGCTTTCCACGAGACAATAACGTCATGTGGCTACCCATACACTTACACATTCCAACCCAATGTTCTCTCTGTGTTTTGTCAATTATCGGAAAGTAACTTTTGTTTCAGATGGATAGAGACAAGACATATAATAATTGCCAATGGCTTGTGCGGTCCACGCTCGCCAAGTTAAACGACATGTCGTAAGCTCAAACTCCAATAAGAGGATGACCTAATTCTTCAGATATTTTCTCAGGCTGAAAATGATTTACTTATTAAGGAAAATTATCCTTTCGTTCGTTTGCAGCCGTAATAGGAAAAGCTATGTAAAAAAATAGATCAATATTGTTTATATATATATATATATATAAAGAATTATACTTTAGCCAAGTGAGACTTGGATGCGATTGTAAAATTTAAACTAATTTACAAAAACTATTCAAAACTAAAAAAAAAAAGGGCACAGGATAGCAGTCAGTCACTTTTATCAAATGAGTTTTTTTTTGGGTTTTTAGATTATTAAAAATAAAATTTGATGGAATAACATAACTCAAAAACTATTTTAAAAAATAATACAATTTAAAGAGTCACATATATCATATATGACTCAAGAGTCGCAGATACTATCTGCGAATTTAAATGAAATTTAAAACCAGAACCCCCTTTCTTCCTCCCTTCCCTTCTCGAGATCATAGCCTCTCTCTTTCGCCACTGTGAGTCCAACTTTTTCTAGCCAAAACCATCACCATCAATCACCACCATCACCCATATTCTACACTTAGAGGTATATTCAACACTTTTTCTCTATCAATTTGATGTAATTTATGCTAATGTATGTTAATTTTGATTCAAAAAATATTTGGGTTTAGAATCAAGGATTTTTTTTAAAAAAAATAGGGTTTTTTATAATTAGGTTCATTAGATATAATTTGAGTTGATAATTATGTTATTTTATAAAATATTAAATGATTTTGGGTTGTTGTTGATTGTGAATTAAGGTTAGAGTTAGGGTTTATTTAGGTTAAATTATGAATTATAACGAATTAGGTATAAAATAAGATAATTAGCTATGAAATACATGAATTAGGTTGATAATTTTGTTATAATTGTAAAATTTGAAGAATTTATGTTTTTGTTGATTAATTTGATGAATTCGAAGTTGATTTTTAGATTTGCTTTGTCGATTTGTAATTAGCAGTTGCACTAAGTTGTGTATTATATCAGTTGAACATGAGGTGACTAAGAGTTCCATGACTCAGTTTTTTCAAAAGCCTATTAAATATCATCAATATTGTTCGTGATACTTTATGAGTAACTTCAACACTAAGTTTAAAAATGTTGCATAGAAAAATATGCTGCATAGGATATCGATATGTACAAATCCTTCAAAACAGGAGTTTGACATTTTATAGGAGGATTTGATGGAAAATGATGATGCAATCAGAGCATGGCTAAAAGTTGAACCTAAAAAAAAGGGCACTGTCATGTGATTTTGGTGGTTGTCGTTATGACAATACGACGATAAATTTATCAAAGATATTTAATAATGTTTTGAGAACTATACGTGACTCGCATGTATCAGCTATAGTGCAAATAACTTTTTTAAGTGTAATAAATAATTTGTAGAGCACGTAGAAAAAGTTGGATAATTTTTAAGTCATGATGTATTGTGGCCTCCAAAGATCTCAGCTAAATTACTTGCTGATGCGGAAGCTTCTAGATCACACATGACAACTCTATTTGATCTTGGAATGAGGTTATTTTAGTATGAGACACCCCCAATAACTAGTGTTATAAGAGAAGTCCAAGAAACAATTAACATCAATGAAACAACTTATACATGTGGTTAATGAAAACTATATCAACAATCGTGTTCACACCTAATTACATGTCACACTTACAAAATATAGACTATGTGCAATTTGTTGATGATTTCTACTCCAACTTGTTATACAAAAATGCATATAGTCCTCTTTTTCAACCCTTGCCTGATATGCCATTATGATCTGCATATATTGATCTAGATGTATATGGATGTCCAACTAGATGATAAACGAATAAGGTTCGAAGAAAATCAACTCATCTACATAATAAGATGAATGCTAGAGAGGGTTACTCACTGAATAGATATGGCATATGTTGTCAAATGGATCGTAATAGAAAAACTTGTAAAACTAGACAATGAATGTTAATAGCTGCATTTGTTTCAAATTATGTAAACTTAAAATATTGTTATTAATTCAACTATATGGATATTAAATTGTGTTGCAATGCTAATAGTTTTTTTTATACAAAACCTTGATGGAGGCATGGTTTGGACTAGAAGAGTTTCGTCTGCTTTTAGAAGTGCTGACAGACAGGACCACCTAGTTATTGAGGCAGATCCAAATGATAAGTCAGTTCTAAATATGTAAGATCAACATCATTTAGATGATATTTGAAGTGAAGAGGTCATATCTCTAGATTAATACTATTTTTAAATAACTATTTTAATTATTTTAATTGTTTAAATAACTAAATTACTTGATTTTCAAAGAGGTGATCTTGTAACACCTCAACAATATACATTGATGGAGTTACATGAGCATGCCCACCTATTTGTTATCAAGGCAAGTTTTTATGAGATCAATCAGCTGTGTGGCATACATCTTGACCACACATTAATTGTAGCTTTGGTTGAGCGATGAAGGTGCGAAAAAAAAACACTTTCCATCTACATCCATACTATAGAATGTCACAATATTGATTGGTCTTCCGATAGATAGAGCCCCTATGACAAGATACAGAGGGTTGATTGACAAAGATGCTTTATATATTATTTATTAAGATGGGTGCCTCTAGTAAGTGCTTACAAGGGCGATTGCATTAAATTGACATGGTTGGACATAAATTTTAAAACTCCCCAGTAAATAGGACCACTTGGTTTATATGCTCAGACATATATATTGTATATGTTTGGAGGTCTTATTTTCACGAATATTGCAGGCAATACAATACTCATGTTCTTTCTGATGCTACTTAAGGACTTCTAGGTCATTCCTAATTATAGTCAGGGGGTAATGCTTGCATGTCTCTACCAGCAACAATGTAAAGTATGTTTATAGAATAAAAGATAAATTGCCAAGTGTCTATTATTTGTTCTAGTATACTAATTTAAATTCTTTGATTGTTAGAATTAACTATATTTTAAATACTAACTTAGAATTGTCAATGTTAATTAATATAACTCTAATCATGGGAGTATATTCATATCGAATATCTAGAGAGTTGGAGTAATAATATGTTGGCCACTATAACTAAGAGGCCACTATCCATTTGCTCTAGGTAATAATAAAATAAAATTAATTTTAATCAATATTTTATTTATATAAATTGAATGAAAAAATGTACTTTATGGCTTGACATGTTAGGATGATGTGATGTTAGACATTTCACAGTAAATCCCTCTAATGTCCACGAGTTATACCAGGATGAGTTTGACACACATTAGGCACATCAGGTGCGGGTTACAGATTTATTGTATTTTTTGAAGTTTAATTTTTTAATTTTTAACTTGTTATCTAATATAAATCTTTCATATATTTTGATAGGTTATATGATGTCATATTCCGTTAACTTGATACTTTTAACTTTGCCTATATGTCGTGACGAATATGAGCTTTGGTTAGTACAGGTCCCATTACATTGCTTCAACATTATTGACATGCATTGCCCATATCGAGATAATGCAATAATTTGGTGTATCTCAGCACATACAAGATTATGTTGATATTGATGATAAACTGTATATTATTAGTTACGCTAAACGTGATGAGAATTGTTTAGTGATTCATGAATCTTACCTAGATATTTGGTATGCTAAAATGGATGGTGTTTTTTAAGAGCAACATCGGACGATTGATGCAGATATCTACATGAGACGATACCTAACCATTAAACATCATTTTATTACACCTACCTGATCGTGTTTCCCTAGACATCCACACAACTCAATGTATTAAACTCCTCGATATTTAAGACAAAATCGATTGGTATGCAATATTGTTTTACATACAATATTTATTAAATATTGTTAATGTTATTATATATAATGAGTACTAATTTCTTTTTAATGTATGTATATAGATCCATTACTTAGTGTGAGAGGCTAAAAAAACAACAATGACTATCTGTGATGGTGTCGATGAGATGAGATGTATTATGGCCAACACTACACTCAATTAATGTCATTGTGTATTTTAAGAGATTAAGGATGCTGAGTGTCTTGAAGCAACATTAGCGAAAGATGAGATTGTTTATCATGGGAGCGTTGATGATGTTGGTTTGTCCTCAAGCATCCTAGGCCTGTTTACGAGCTGGGGTGATATTGGTGTTGAAACCTACATATATTTATTCTCGAGTTGTAATTGTTCTTTAAATTTTTTTATATTTATTCTAATATCAAAAATATTTATAAAAAATAAAAAAAATATTATTTTAATACATATTCAAGTGAAAATATTTTAAAAAATAACTACTATTACACTCCTTTTCACCCCACCCCACCCAACCACAATTCCACTAACTCTCCTTTTGCTCTTTTTTTTTTTGTCTTCATAATCTTAATTAATAGTTACAAACTAGTATATTGGCCCGCGCTTCGCAGCGGGTCAATATCAATGTTTTTTAAAAATGTAAAAAAATTTAAGAGTCTAAAGAATGTTTTAACCATTTTTGGTCTAGCAGCCATACAAAACCCAAACGACTTGGGTCTGGTAAGAATACCATCCCAAGAGCCTTGAGTTTGGTAGTCATGCCAAGTGGATTGGGTTTATCGTGGTTGCCAGATCTAAGACACTTGGATGTGGTAAAAACACTGGACGCAAGCTACTCTTTTGTTTTTTCTAAGGCTAAAAGCGTTATTGTACTATACATGAAAATTAAAAAAACCTGAAATACCCTTTTCTGACAGCCTATCTTTTTTTGATCTTGGGGGTAAATAAATATTTTTACTGTTACAAATATTATGAAAAGTCAAGAAAGTCATTGATCAACAATTCTAATTTTTATTGACTCAAGGGGTAAAAGAGTACTTTAACTATATTAAAAATTGGAAAAGCCGCATACACCCCAAACAATCTTTTAATGACCACTGAGCTAGATGAAAAGACCCAAATACCCCTAAAACAAATACTTAAATTTAAGTCACTAAAGAGTAAAAGGATAAGGTCTGGCAGTCATACTGACCTAAGTGACTTGGGTCTGGCATGACCAAGCAAACAACAAACAAAGAGAGGACAATTATACACTTTAGTTGTCAGGAGAGAGAAAATAGAGAAAAAATACAAACAATCGATCACCGACAATAATACGATCATGATATATCTACACACATTGCACCATGTAAAAGAAGGCATAACTGTGCATTTAGTTAGACGGCGAATGACCAAATTTGATAGCTGGAAAACATTTCACGTCTCTTTGATGACATGAGCGCTGCCCACTCGTTGGGGTGTGTGTAACAGACGCTAGCAACTTTTCAATTAAAAAATAAAAAATACAACATAAAAATACTAAAATATCCCTTATAATCATTTTAATATATAATTTTACTATTCCAATCCACGGTTATAGCAACAATGAAATTCTCGCCCCATTTGACTTTCTTTATAATTTCACTCACAGGAAACGAAATTATGAAGCCAAGAAATAACATTAGATTTATTAATAGCTGATGGGTACGTGCCCTTTTTTTCTTGCACTCGAGGTAATGCTAAAGGCCTTACTGGGTACTCCGGTAAGGTGTTTGATCAATTGGTTCAATGAAATTCAAAATAAATTTTAAAAGTCTGCAATTCTACTGATGATTTTATGCTTCTTTACATGGGTTGCAACATTTTGTCGTGTAAAGTCTGCTTTTTCGAGTTCCGAAGTAGCATTGCCGGTTGCGGCAGAGGAGGGTTTTACCAGGTTTGTTGATTGGTCTAAAAGAAGAAAAGGGCTTCAAGAGTTTGCCAAAGATGGGCTTGTTAAGGTTGATGGTGAAGGACGTTGTATTATTGCCGATCATGATCATTTTGCTGCGTTTTAATGTGTAGGAAGTTTGCATATGGGCCTCAAGCGGCGAGTGAAGATATGGAGAGAATTGAGTTTAAGATGAAGTTTTTTAAGATATTACAGGTAATTAACTTTGTTTTTTCCCCCCTTGTCATTGGTGATTATGCATGAGTTGACATGAAGAGGTTTATAGCACATATCACGTTTGCTTTTTAGTCTTTTGATGGTTAAGTTCGAGTACTTGATGTCGGTAGTGTATTGCATAGTTTATCACGGATGAGTGATGAAGAGTTCCGTATGCTTTGATTGATTTTGTCGATGTGATGCTGGCCCCGATTTTGAGAAGAATGATTAAGCTGTGAACTAATTTTTAAGCAGAGCTTGTCTACAATGCTATGACTATCTGGAGCATTCTTAGTGTGTTGTAGCTTTGTACAAGTTCATAAAACTTTAACAGTCAATGCAAGCATTGAATATATTTCTATTCTCCTCTTTGTAGATTTGGAAGATGGTTCAGGTCTATGCTAGTGCAGTCAGGTGGCCTCTTTTTTTTATTTTTTCAGGGAAAAACATCCTGAAAGGTTTAAAAATTCACTTGATTTGCATTTTGCGTGGTTTTAATTATTGATTTATAGGTTGAGTTATACTTGGAGAGCAAACAGAGATTTGCAGTTCTTATATAGATAGTGTTGTATTTTTCACTGTCCATGTTTACTAGCCTCTTCATAATAAGAGTTCATCAATTCTTATCTCCTTCTGTGATTGACCAATTATCCTTCATATCCTTGCACATTATAAATTTTCACGTTGCTAAAATTTTGTTTCCTCAGAGGGTATCTTTCTGATTGATTGAAGTTTCCATTGAGTAGTATTTAAAAGTTCTTTTTTACTTGCATCATTATGAAGTCATTATGTGTTTGCTTCCTTTTCTTTGGGAAAACTTCGTACCGAGTCCTAGTTTTTCCATCCTGAATTGTTCTGCAGAAGAGGAGCATGCAATGCTGGTCGTTGAGTACAGGTGCTGAACAATTTAATTTTGGGAGTAGGATTGACCATATTCTTTGTGCTGGACCATGCTTGCATCAAGAGCATGACCTGCAAGGCCATAATTCTTTGTCCTGCCATGTCAAGGAATGTGACATATTGACAGAGTATAAACGCTGGAAACTTGGAGATACATCTAGGTATCATTCGATCCAGCTATATCTTGAATGTGGCAATGCCATGGAACCTCTCAGTTTTCTTTGTTGTCTGAACCTCTCGATGTTGTGTGCATGTTTATATATATATATATATATATATATATATATGTTAGCTTGTTCATGTGTATACCAATGAGTCTGTCTGTATACTGCAAACACCATAGCTTTCTTTACTTGGCTACACAGGTGGAAAGGAGGGTGGGGCATCAGATTGGAAGGCTCAGATCATGCTCCTGTTTATACAAGTTTGGAGGAAATCCATGATATTCCCACACATAGCACTCTGCCTTTATCTTCTAGATATCTATCTGCCAATGATTCATGGTGTCCAGCAAACTCTTGGTATGACAATTGTGTTCTAGATTATTGTTTCTATTTATGTGCTAGATATCATCCTCCCCCTTTTTTTCTTGTTTTCCTTTGGGAATTCTATTACTACATCTTTTCTTCTTTCAATTTTGTCCATGTATTAATCTCAAGTCCTTAACCTTGTGCAGTGACCTTGTTAATGATAAGGCAGGCTGCTACATGACTTCAATCCTGCAGGATATCAAGTTCATCTTCAGATGGAGATGCTACTGTACGGGTATGCAGTTAAAGCATTAAAAGATCATTCAAGGGCTGCAGTATATTTTGCTAATCTACAAGTGCCTCGTGTTCTTTGACCAAAGATTTGAATGGTGCCTTTTCAAAAACAGACGTGAATTCACTGATGAGAATCAGGACCGTCCTAACACTACAGTGATCCTGCAAAGTCAGCATACTAAGTTGGTGCCTGCAGAGGGAACCCAGAAAAAAGCAAGAAAAAGTTGGTGTTTCCAGCTCTCTCTAAGATCTTTTTTCCAGAGAAGTCCCAACCTTAGCACTGTGGCTGAGAACTCTTCTACTAAAACATCACCTAGGCAGGCAGAACCAAACTCTAGAAATCACTCGAGTGATTCTCATGCAATGGATGATAAAAGCAGCAGTCCCAATTACTGCAAAGTGAATTCAAGGACAGTCTCTCAGGATCAAGATGAAGGAAATGATGGTTTGCTTGAGAGACAGAAAAATAGTGTGCTATGTTGGAGTGGCAGAAGATACAGCAACTCATGCAGAATAGTATTCCTGTTTGCAAGGGTCACAAGGAACCTTGTGTTGCTCGGATAGTAAAGAAACCAGGTCCTACTTTAGGCCGCAGGTTTTTTGCCTGCTATTCACCCTAATCCTTCTTCACATCCAAGCATTCAATGATACGCATACATCCAACTATGTTTTAGTATACAAATCAAATGCCTTTGGAACATTATAAGTTAAAATCATTTAGCACGTCCACAATGAAGCAATTCTTGTAAATGACCTGTCATTTGACCAACTTCTCTGGCCTTCTGTACCGTGCAGAATGTGGCAGATAGTGTTTGACCTCTCTGGTGATGCTCCTTTTCATTTCAAGTTCTTTTGGTCTTGTGGGGACCTGCATCCAATCCTGAAGCAAATTGAGGCTACTTCAAATGGGCTTCTTCCAAATCCAGGCACAGATGACTGCTTGTGACTTATTTTGTAAATAACTATTGCTGCAGTTTTTGTAAAACTTCCCTTCCCCATTCAACAATTTGTTCCCAGTCCTCTGTTCAATCGAAGGGCTTTAGGCTGTTCGGCAATTGCACCAGCTGAAGATGTTCTGCATCAGCTGGTTGTGTTATGTGAAATTGTTGCACTTTATTCTGTTACTTATAATTAATATGATGATACAATCAGCACGCTGTGATATACAATTGTCTTTAGGCAATTGAGCATTAATCCAGCCGATATGCTTTTATATTCTCTTTATGAACCCATAATAAGAGGCAGGCAGCAGCTAGTAGGCAAGTTAAAACTTGGAGCTTCTAGAACCTTAGATTGTGGAAACAAATCCCAAAATTCCCATTGTTATCCCATTCTATTTATTAAGAGAGAAGCATGGTAACCCTTGAGTTAGGCAGCGAGTAGGTCTGGTGACAACGACTAGGTAGGGCCGTGCTATGACCCGTGCGCAAAATACAAGTGCTTGTAAAAAAGCACAAATAACTTCAGAATCGGGGTTTTAACTCGATTGAGTATTAATCTAAATAATACAAATAAAAAAAAATGTAACTATAATAAATAATTTGACAAAAAAACTAACAATGTTAAAAAAAATAAAAACTGAACTTATCTAGATTAATATGCAAAATCTTCAACTTGGTTGTGATATTGGGATAATCTTGTTAAAAACAAACCAAATAAAATCATGAACCTTAATTGTTAAATAACTTAATGTTCAAAGTGAAATAGAAAAAAAAATATTTTAAAAGAAGCAGTGAAAAAATAGATTTGTATCAACTCAGGTTAATTTGTTAACCTCGCGACCAAGAGTATAGGATTGGGATCACCCGAAAAAAATAAAAAAAAAAGATCAATTTCCAATAAATCAAATGTTTAAAAATGAAAGCGATTAAAAAAATTAATTTAAAAAAAAGAACCTAAAAAATCGACTAAATTCAACACGTGTTAACTTTCAAAACCGGTGACCTTGGTCAAGAGCCCGAAACCAACTCCGTAAAAGGTAAGCCCTAAAAAAACAAAATTAAAAATCAACAGAATAGTAAGGGATAAATTTGAAAAAAAAAATGAAATAAAAAAAAATAACAATAAAAAAGATGAAGACTAAGATAGAAAAATATTTTGAAATCAAATGATAAGGAATTAAATTGAAAACACATTCAATTAGAAAAAAAAGATAAAAAAACAACAATTAAAAGAACGAGAATCAAATTTGATATAAAAATTAAATAAAATCAAATGATTAAGATGAAATTGCAAGTTTATCATGCTAACTCGAACTGATCTTGGTTAATTATTTTAGGTATTTTTTTCAATTTATTTATTTTGTATTTAATAGGCTAAGTATTGAGTTACATCATTTGTCTTTTTTATAAAAAATAAAATTATTAAAATATCATGATTACTTTTATTTTTATTTGATTCATTCACCGTAATTGTTTATTTTTTTATTATTAAATTAAAATAAAATTAACTTATTGGGATATACAGCCTGAATCATGAAGTTTTTTTTATATATATAAAAAAACATGTTTACAGCACCTTAAACATTATTTGTTTTTACATAAAAAGTAATCTGCCCCGTAACATAGCATGTGACCACACCTAGTTTGTCCTATAAGCAAATATGTCATACTTTCCTTGCAAATGCTCGGCAAGTATAGTAATTATGCAAACGGATTCAAATCAAATTGGAAAAAAACAGCCTATCCCAGCATATTTGACAACATAATTTATTTGTTAAATGCTTATTAGAATAAATTTGACTCTGGTCAGTTATGAACTCTGAAGGAAGCTGCATGGAAACTTCACCAAGGGACTTTCTCATTTCTTGGCTGCCACTCAATTCTCTTCCATAAATAATAACAATTAACAAGATTCTAGTTTCACCAACACCCCCATTAGCTTTTCACCATTGTGATGGATCAGATTCATCATTTTAGTAGACAGATGTTGAACGGTAATTTGCCAAGACAAGAGGAACAAGCAGACCAAGGAGGATCAATTGCAGGTATTGGCATTGCATCTGTTATGATATTAATTCTTGTCGTTCTCATTTCTGTTTCCATCTGCAAGTGTTCTATCAGCTTAATCAACTTTCCTTCTAATAATCAACAAAATCCAACAACATCCAACTCATGTTCCAGTGAATCTGATACACAAACCCACCATGAACTTGTAGCCCTCCCAGTTTTTGTCTTTGGAGAGCAAACACCACCCTCAGCCCCAACGTTGCCACAATCATCATCATCATCTTCTTCTTCTCCTTTCGCGTTTTCTGATAAAAGCTGTGCAATTTGCTTGGATGATTATGCTTATGGAGAGTTCATAAGGGTCTTGCCTAGGTGTAAGCACATGTTCCATAAGGACTGCATCGATAACTGGCTATCATCAAGAACTTCAAGTTGTCCCATTTGTAGAGACCAAATCATAGACAAGAATGTGGAGTCTACAAGGATAGATTCTCCTAATATGGTGGAAAATGTAACCGGATCATTTACGTTGTTTCCTGTCAGCAATAGCACGATACCCAACTGAACGGAGGAAATATGCTTCTTCTTTTTTCCTGGTTTAATTGTGAATTATGATAGTCTGATAGGTGTAATTCATGAGCCAGAAAGTTTTTGGATCTTAAGATCTATTATCAAAAAAAAATTGTCATTAATGAGGTTTGATTGAATAAAAATCTCAACTTCTAGCGAGTTCTGTTCTAATAAACCTCGCACACCAACTGCCCTGTGAACAACTGAGCAGAGTTCTGGTTGGATGACAGCGTTCCTTGTTAAATTTGCTCTGTGTGTGTGTGTGTGTGTGTGTGTGTATTCTGAAAGAAAAACCCCATCTCTAACAGCATCCAAGAACCACAAAAAAAATCTTATTCATATAATTAAATAAAAAATAAACTTCAGAAAATACCTACAGTATCGTTAGTAATTCCAAGATGAGTTTCTTGTTTATTATACTCTGTTGGATGGTTTCTTTGCTCAATATGAACTTGATAGATTTTCAGAATCATCGATTCCATGTTTTTGAGTTATAAAATAAGGAGCAATCCATTTCTAAATTATTCTTCTTTCTATTGCGAGTAGAATTTGAACACCAGTTTGCTGATAGATGGTACCATGCCAAGTGATTCTAAGCTAAGTAGGATCAATCAATTACTCAGTTACTCACGCTGCTGATTCCTTTTGTATCCCAAAAGAAGATTTCTAGCGAAGCAAGCCCATATGCTAACGAGCCATCGTGCTGGGCGGTCCATGGAGTCGGCATCTTGTATTGAAATACTCTACAACTTCTTAAAGCCCGTGATTTGTCCGAATTAAGGTTAACATAAGTCAAGGCTTAGGCAAACGTTATTGACGTCGAGAATTAGAAGCTTGGTCACGCTAAGGTGTAATTCCCCCCCCCCCCCCCCCCCCCTCCCGCTCCCTCTCCCTCTCCCTCTCCCTCTCCCTCTCCATCTTATCTGACACGCCTTTCAAAGTTTGCGGCGCCTAATGTGTTAATATATTTTTAAAAAAATTTAAAAACTTTAATTAAATATTAAATTACATTATCACCCTTAATCAAATATACAATTAACTAAGAAAAAAAAGCTTAGGCTAAAAAACCCTAACACCCCTGACCCCAATTACTTACATTTATTGGATTCAACCCCAATTACTAGCATGTGTAATTTGACTATTTATAAAAAAAATATATATATATTGAAATACCCCTATCCCTACTGTGTTGATTCTTTTATTCTTGGATATATTTTTGTTGTTTTATTGTTATTAAAAATATTGAATAGGTAAAAATACCCCCAACTAAATCTATAATAACTAATAAGCCGTGTGAAAATACAAAAACATTACATGCTCCAAGACAAGTCTCTTTTTTGGAAGGTCATAGACGCAGTTTGACTATTGTAGTGAATAATGGATTATCTATGTGGCTACAAGGAACCCCCCTTCTTTTTCAGTCGTTTTTTTAAACAGTTTCATCATTATCATCATCATCATTGTTATTGTTGTTGTTGTTGTTACCACTACTACTATTATCGTGTCTTCTTCTTTGCAAAGAGAAATTTTACCATTTGACTATATCCGTATTTTTTTTGTCTTAGTATTGACATGCACTACCTAGATCCTGTTTGTGAATAGCTGTGCCAAATATTCTACATCTAATTACCTATTATATTTAATAAATAGACTACATCTAATACATTTAGATTTATATAATAAATTTAATTTATATAATATTTTTATATATTTGATTTTTTATTCCATTTTATTTGAATAGAATTGAAATTTATATTCATTTAGAATTTATTAAAATGTAATTTAGAATTTCTTAGAATTTAGAATGCTCTACCAACATTATTATTATTATTCAAATAACAAAAGATATAAACTTGATTTGAAGGAAAAATTAAAAACTTTGACTAAAGGACAAGAAAAACATAAAAAACCAAAAGAAAAAGGACCAAATTAAAATTAGTATTATTCTTGTTAAAAAATAAATAAATAAAAATGATATGAGGGATAAAATTAAAAACCATAAAAACTCTGAAAAAAGAGTAAAGGAAAAAAAAAGAAATCAAGAGTAAAAGGACCAAATTGAGAATATTACTTATACAAATTAGAATTGAAGGATTAAATTAAAAAAAAAACTTTAACACATGGAAAAAGGACAGATAAAAAAATCAAAACTCAAAAAACTGAATCTAAAACACCAACAACAATAAGGACCAGAGTTGATTTTCTAGGGTAGGATAGAGAAATGAAGGGGAAAAAAAAGAAAAAAAGACTCATCAGTGAAAAACCGACCACCTTTAGTAACACACGTCAGCAAAAAACCGACCACCTTTAGCAGACACACGCTACCAATAAAGGAAAAGGACACAAAGGAGAACCAAATGAGACGATGGAAACTTATTTCCACCATCAGGAGACCCCACACGCACCGCCTAAAGTGTGTTGCATCTCCTGTACGCCAGCAGCTTTTGCATTTAAAAAGTATAAATTAAATTGTAAATTACGTTACTACCCTCAACCAAACAAACAATTACAATAAAAATGAGAGAAAAGGACATCAATACCCCTGTATCAATGGCTTATTTTTTTTTGTCCTTAAGGTCATATACATAATCTTATAGGATGCTAAAAAAAGAAAAAGACAACAACACTCATGCCCTACAATGTTAGGTTTTTTTATTTTTTATACCAGAGATATTTTGATTCTTTTACTGTTCATAAATATATTGAATAGACAAAAATATCTCCAAACAAATCCATAATGCCTAATGAACTGTAGGTAAGCAATTTTTCTTTTGAAGGAAAAAAAAGTCACCACACTGTAGTGGTGAATAAGAAAATGTGAGGGAGGCTACAATGAATCATCCTTTTGTTTTAGTTGTTTTCTTATTTTCATATATCTAATGATTTTTATATCATTGTTTTAGTGAAAGATTTTTTAGTTAAAGACTAACTCTAGTTTAGAACTTTAAATAGTAATTTCACCTATTTGGTAAACTAGATGAAAGCAAAAAAAAAAAAAATGGTTGTTTTTCTTATCTTTCTTTGCAATATGACATCATCTCTTTTTTTATATCTTTTTAGATAGTTTTTTATAGGATATTGTATCCCTACTTGTTTTATAATCTTTTAAAATTTGATTGTTCCTTGTAAGCTATTCTTGACATTTCAAATTAACACATGTAAAAGAACTTATTTGAGTTACACTTTTTACCATCTCGCTTTTCATATAGCTTAAAATTATTGGTCCAGAATTAAAGAAAAATAAAAGAAAAGGGTCAAATTGACCATTCGATCCTTATCTTAAAAAGGTCTTGAAGCCAAAGCCAAGACGACTAGTTTTTATCCTTATTCATAAGAGAGATCCCTAAGATATGTTGTTTTCCTTTTCTATTACCACAATATCTTCTTGTATAGTTGTAGGATATTACTTTGCTTATTTGTATTTACTCTTTCCTATTATCTAGGATTACATAGTTGTAACCATTGTATATAATGGAAAGGCATCTCGTTAACATGGCAAAGAGATTTTCAACAATATACTGTTGTTTGTCAAACACTTTTATGGTATCAGAGCTTGGTTACAGATCTTCACCATAGTTGATTCATCTTCTTAGTGTCCTAGTCTTCTGCTCAACACAACGGTGTATATGTTCACTATTAAACTTACCTCCTCTAATTACTTGTTATGGAGAAATTAATTTTTTTCTTCAATTAAGTCTTTAATTAAATCAATTAAACCAATTAAAAGTTTAATTAAGTTTTTAAGTTTAATTAATTCTTTTAGTTTTGGTCAAGTTGGATTTCAACCTTTACTCTCTTTTTTTCTATTAAGTCTTTCTCCAGCTCTTCGTGTCAAAATATCTAAATCTGATTATTTTAGTATCTTGCAGCTTGATAGTTTCTCCTCGTGTCCTGAAAAATATTTTTAGATTTTAAATTTTTTTTTTAATAGTTTTTATATTTTAGATATGAACTTTAGAATCTTTAGTTTATAAAAATTTCATTTTATGTTTTTTGAACGTCTTTATTATGATACGTGAGTTCGTTTCATTAAATATATTCAAAATCCTCTTGTATTTTGGTTGGCTTCAGATCTAGAAATACCTTCCCTTAAATGAAATTTCTATCTTTCTAAATAATAATAATAATAAAAAAAATAAAAATAACTAGCTCGGGGAATGAAAAAGGAAAAAGCGAGCCCAGTAAGCTCATCAAGAAGTGAGCCCAGTTAATATATTGAGTTCACCATCTATCATTTGACCCATAGTATTATTAATTTGATTTATTTGTCAATATATTATTGATTTATGTATTTATTTGATTTTTATGAATTTCTTTGGATATTTTACATCACCCTAAATCTCCCCCTTGTTTTTTTTACTTAATTCCCATTTACACAAGTGCGTGGATGGTAATATATAAAACGCAGCCAAGGTGAATCGCATCAAACCAAGGTCCCATTAATGTGAATGGCTGCCTAAGGATTAACATGAACAAAAAGAATATGTCTACACTGTTACTGACAGGGACTAGCATTTACATGAAAAGTCTGTGCTTGAATTATAATTTTCCAATACAAAATGATGATCGCGGCCATACGTTGTCGAGGGAGGACATGAGATTTAGGGATAGAACTCAAGATCAATCGAGGAAAAAACAGTGACACTTTGATGGACAAAACTAATTCATTGCCGACAATGAAACGTGCAGGAGACAAGAAGATCATTTTAGGGTTAATGTCGCTTTCATGGAACTATTACCGTCGTGGATTCTTGGATATATACATGTTTGAATGACTTGGAAGATAATTGCCACTCAAAACAAATATTAATACCATTAATTTTTCTCTAGACAATGACAACCTTTTTTTATATATATTTAATGTGTTTGAATTGATTTCTGTGATAATCCAACTAAATCTTTCTTTCAAACAATATTAATGGAATTCATAGTAGTGCTTTATATATATATATATATATATAGCGGATGCAAATAAATTTTTTTAATTATACCCCTTGATGTTTCATTATTTCTTTTCATATTTACATAGTATTTGATAATCGATATTGATTTATTAATAGATTTTGATGCGTAGTTTGAGAACTAAAACCGTGTTTTTAAAAAAATTAAATTTTTTAATGTTTATGGATTATTTTGCTGTATTGATGTTAAAAATAAATTTTAAAAAATTAAAAAAATATATTATTGTGATGTATTTTTAAATAAAAAAATAATTTATTTCCTTTAATTAAGTGGCTTTTGGCAAGGCAACATGATTGTGGTTTAAGGTTAGTACTTTGTTTTATTATATAGAAGAGATTTGAACATAAGAATCTATTGAAAACAGAAAACACAATAACAAGGATGGGACCGCAAAATTGCAGCGCCAACTGGTTCTTGTCCTGAGAATAATTCCGGGCCGGAGTGCCCCTTGAAAGAAAGTGACAGAGCATCCATGGAATCTGTTCTTGGAGTTAGGTTTTTGGTGACTTGTTTGTCAAGTGATTTTTTTTATTATTATTATTAACATAGGTGTCCGGGCCAGCTTGTGTGCACCTCGACTAATCCCACGAGTCCTGAAATTAATGACCATGTAAGCCTCTAGTGACCATCATATTAGCAACTACATGGCTCGAACATGAGAACACATGAAAAGCAAATCTTTTAATTCTAAATTATTACCGATGGTTTAGTCAAGTGACTCTTTGTTTACTCCTTAAGGCTGTTGAAATTCATTCCACTATTCAATTATTTTACAGAATACAACATCAAATGACATGGAGATCCCATCCTCAACTTGATATATAGACAGCTCATCACACTGGATCTTTATATATATATATATATATATATATATATATATATATATATATATATAAAGATTTAAATTATTGTTTTGGAGAATATTTATCATTAGTCTTCCAATAATAATTAGGCCAACCTATGTGCTATCTTCTTTCTTTTTCTTTTTTCAGTAAAAACTAATATTATTATTAATCATTAGTAGTTAGAGAAGAAATTAATGGAACTTAATATAGATCAGCCACAACAAAAGATTAATTTAATCATCACAATAATAATAAAGATGAGGCTAAATTTGACAAACTCTTACAAGGAGAATAAAAAACTGAAAAGACTAAAACGAGCGTCCGTCTTTTTTTGGAATAATCTGCCGAATATACAACTCTTTTTGCTACAATTTATAAGAAAACAATTTTTTATCGGCTCAAAGTCTATTTTAACGATAATCCAAGCATTGAAAGGCTTGAAAATAAATTTGCCACTTGAGCTGGGTAAATATCGGCAAAGTTAATGACAAAATTAGGATGAAATACAATTGATAAGTTGGCTATTGTCCCCCTTGGCATGTCATAGAAGTGAAGGTTGGCCATGGATGCAAGTACCTTCTCTGTAATGGACACATTCAAGGCCAATAATGTTGGGTTTTCTACAACAAAGAAAAGGGAAAGGGAATAAGAATGCAGGCCTAGCCAGGCCCCACATGGCCCAACCAAGGCTAATAATGTTGATTCTTCTAAAATACATAAACACAATGAAAACAATAATTAAAAAAAAAACATACATATAGTATAGGGTTATTTAGGATTTGTGTGAAGATTATCTAAAAAACTAATTTTTCTTCTAAGATTTGATCAGTTCTTTAAGATTGGGTTATTAAAAATCATAAGCCATCAAATTATTTGACTTCTAACAATAATCCACTTAAACCACTAGATTAGAAATTTTCTAAAATCTTTTTAGATGAGAGGGATTGCTATATTTTGAGTACTAAATCTTTTTTTTCTATTTTACTTATCTATATAGGTGTATTTGATATTTAAAGTGTGTACAATACCTTCTTTTTTTTTTAAAAAAAAAAATGAGGCATAGAATTTTATTTGTAAAGAAAACTCGATAACACTATTAATGGTAGAACATCACTTTTCCCTAGTAAAAAAATATCATTTATATTATCTCAAGACAATTTTAGAAATCTATACAATCAAGTCATTACTTGATATTTCTGGGTTTAGAATTGTAATCCTCTATATTAATTATATTATATTCATTAATTTTTAAAACTTATTTACAATCAAGTTATACTTGATTAATCATTCGAGTTTAATTTCTTACCAATAATTCTTAATTTATATGACCATTTAAGTTCATAATATTTTAACCAAAATATAAATCACAATCCTAAATAAAAACAAGATTAAATAAATTCAACAATGTAATTCATTATCAATTCAATAAATCAATTGATTTATATTTGAAGATCAAATGCATTATCTAGTAAAGTGTTATGGTTCCCTAAATAAGAGAAAAGTCATATTTAGTGTGATATAACCTTTCAATAACTAATTTCTTAATATAATTAGTATTCATTCATTAAGTACTTTTTAATTTGGACATTTGAGCATGAAATATATTGAATATGTCAAATCATGTTTTTTTTCTCAACATTATAGTCATTGATTATTTGAAAAAAATTTGAAAACCTTTTTAAATCTTATTCCATCTTATACAAGGACTTACAATCAATATTATTTAAAATCATGTAAAATATATTTTTTCTAAATCATCTAGGAAAATGAATGCTCTCTTGATTACTCAAATATCTTCATATAATTTATGTTATATTCAATATATGTCTATTTATTATCCTTGATTAAGACAACATGTAGTTAAGATCAAAACAAATCATTCTATATATAAGATAACTTAGTGATTTTAAGTCTAAGGATCATTTATACAATTATTACGAGAGCTTTTACATACACACAAGTGATCTTTCCATGTGAAATCCTTATGCGGGTCAATTTAATATATATATATATATATATATATATATATTATTTAATAAATATTTACATATTAGTTTTAGGTATTCATCATATCTTAACTTATACAAACAAATACTTCATTTAATAAAAGAAAGAGTTAAACACCTCTTTTGAACGAGAAAGAAGAGGTAGTTAAGAAATAATAATAAACACTTCGTTGATGATTTAATATGTAGTAAAAGAAGATTTCATAAATCTCTTAATTTTAATATAAATGATTTGTTTTTAAATATCAGACCACAAAAATACCGGACTTAGATTCATTGTATAAAAGTTTGTCCCAATGAAATGACATGACTATAAAATGAAGAAAAATATATATTAACAATTTGTAAAAAAAACAATTATAAGATGACCTCAAAAGATTTCAAAATGAAAAGGCGTAGAAATTCCATGGGGAGAAAATAAAATAAAATAAAATAAAAAACAACGCCCATGAAACCAGGTTAAGAAAGTATGATGTTATGATGCTTTGACCCGGAAGAAAGAAACATCGGAGGAGGAATTCTACGTTCAAACATCAAAGATTGGAAAAAAAGAAGATGGATTCTTCGGTCATAACATTATAGATGGTTTAATCAACAGAATTATGTCTGCTTTGAAAGCTTCCATGATATCTGGAATGCTATGTCTCCAAGAACTGTTTCTGCTTCCAATTTCAAATTCCCTATTTACAATTAAATAAAAACTGTAGGCGGCGAAAAACAAATGTTCTCATGGGGTATCTTTTAGGAAGAAGAAGAAGAAGAAGAAGACGAAGAAGACGACACAGACCCATCATTGCCATTCCACATTCAAGATTTTGCCCTCTCCCTCTCCCCCACAAACTAAAAAAAATCAAAATATCAAATTGGACAAGTCATTGATTGTTTGCTGAGTCATTCCCAGACCACAAAACTCACCCAAACACATAATAACAGATAAGCATATATATATATATCCACATCTTGACTTAACCATAGTTAATTAATCTCAAGCAGACCTCTATAAAAATCCCAGTAACCCATCTTCCCTTTCAAAACCCATAAACCACAACACTTTGTACCATACCATGCTCTCTCCCTGCCTCTCCACTTCTGCTCCTCCACGTGTAACATTCAAGCGACCGTTAGTAACGAACAGCACCACCACCACTCTCCCGCCGCGAAATCTGTCTCTGAAGAAACCTCAAGGCATGGCCTCATCTTTGTACGAGATTCTAAGGATTCCGGTGGGGGCAACAAACCAGGAGATCAAGACTGCTTACCGGAGACTGGCCAGGACTTACCACCCTGACGTGGTTGCCGAGGACCGGAAAGACACGTCTGCTGACGAGTTTATGAAGTTACACGCTGCCTATTCAACTCTATCAGACCCGGAAAAGCGGGCTGTTTATGATAGTAAGCTATTTATAAGGAAGCAGCGGCCATTGACCACCGTGGGGTTTTCGGGCTATAGTGGCCGGACATGGGAAACTGATCAGTGTTGGTAGCCCAATGTGACGAATGAAAAGATTTTAGTAGCAATCGATCAGAAATGCAAAACCCGATCAGTCATGAATATACAACACTAGCCGTGTACAAACATGGCTTTCAACAAGATGAGGGAGATGCTGAGCAAAATGGCGCCAACTGTTTCTGCATCCTTAATCGCGACTGATGCTATCAACTGTCGTATTAAATACTTTGTAGATATTATATAATATTGTAAGTATACATGCGCAAAAAGTAATACAAACAAAGCCTGTAAGATTGAGTACAGTACTTGGAGGCATATCTTGTGTAACTGGAGATTATTAAAGTAATTTTCTACAAGAGCTGAAATTGTGCAAGGTGTGTTCAGTAACAGAGTTTTGCTCTGTTTTTTCAAGAAAAATAAAAGGAAAAAAAAACATGGAAAATAGCCAAGTGTTATATTCATCTCTCTGTGTTTTTCTGCCCCAGCTTCTCTTCTCCTCTGCGCAGCAGTTCTCTTCTTGACAAAAGAGAAGAGATTGAAGGCATCTGGGCAATCGTTATTTCCAAAGTAAGAGGAATTGGAGGTAGCTCCAGCAGAAAAGCAAAAATGGAAAGTGACCCAGGTAGCAGGTGTGATAATTTTGTAGCTCCAGTAGAAAATCACCCCTTTCTCTTAAAATCAACTTATATCTCTGTTTATTTTAATTTTGTAGCCCAGTGGAGGGCAAGTTTTTCTTTAGAAAACGACATAGCAAACTTGAATGTTCGTGAGCTTGATCCCACACTGCACCTTGAGTAAAGATTGATTTTGCATCTCATTAATGAGCTGAACTAGATTGCCAAGTTGCTTCACCCTATCTAGTCAAATTATAGGCCTCCTATTCCTCGGCAAGCAACGTTAATTTAAGGTCAAATGATGTCCTGTAACAGGTGGGTCTTGCTTTAGCTCTAAGATGTGCATCGGCGCTGGTGAATTTACGTGTGAAATGACAGCGATCCAATTCTGTTCAATTATTAAGTTCCAGAAATAATATATTATATGCCATGCAAGTATTTGATAATCTTGTTTCTTTGTTCTTGGATCATCTTGTTTTTTTCTCTATGAAATTAGTTCGCTTGATTAAAATTAGTAATTTATGAATAGATTGACAATTTTTAATAATACCCTGCTGTTATGTTGCAGGTCAATGCCAAGTTGAGGAAATATATGGCTATTGATAAGTAGTGGCATGAGCTAGCATTGTTAGTTAAAGCTGTTAGTTCATAGTTGTTGCTGAGAAATTAAGTTTACATTTTGGCTGAAAAATGAACATGTTTTCTAATTTTTTATTGGAGAAGAAAGACTAGAAAAAAAAAAGAAATCTAAATAAAATAAAACAAAATTATTTTATGTTACTGAACACACACCCGTAGTTATTCTGTAAACCATTTTTTAATTGCATTAAGTCAGAGGAAAAGAGGCTCTGTTCTGTTTAATTGCTAAAGGAATAGTTAATAATAGGCATAAGTGAAACATCTAATAGGTAATCCAGTTGTAAAAGTTTAAAATTAAGGAGTTTGTTTTTTTTGTGGTTTCAGGTTCGAGTCTTGTGGTTGTTAATATGAGAACCACTGGAGGCTTACATGGTCGTTAACTTTAAAGCTCGTGAAATTAGTCGAGATGCGCGTAAACTGATCCAAACATCCATGTTAATAATAAAAAAAAAACAAACAAAAGCTTAGGCGTTGCAACTTGAACGAAATTTGTATGTTCAGGAAAATAGATTTCTCACGGGAAATTTCATGAGGACTGCTTACTTGCTGACAACATGTCAATCAATTTGGCAAGTTACGTGGGAGATGTGCCCAATTGTATATCGGAGGAGCCAAGTGGGGGTGCCTTAATCGGAAGCGCTACTGCAACTTGCAATATTTGACTTAATTCTGCTTCTGGATGAGTGTTATAGCTTTCAGATTATGACAGAAGGCAGGCAAATGGCCTATCAGCTGAGCCAGGGTGTGCCAGTAGCTTGCCACAAGCATTTATGGCGACTTTTCCATATGGCAGATGCCTTCTTGAAAAGACAAACCTCTGCCTCAGGAATTAAGATAAGTTTGAGCCACTTTGTCAAAAAAAAATAATCAACTGTAGAAAATGAAAAGCTACTACATAGATAGCAGGAGAAAGGGACGGGCGGACGGACGCAGGATCACTCAACTGGCACCCCCAATCTGCGTGTATCAGTGGCAGTAATAGGCTTCCATTTGCAGGTCAAGTTGAACCTATTGGAAGAAAAGTTTAAATTCATATATTCTCAAGTTGACTACGCCGCAAGACATTAATATATGGGAGAAGATTATACATATACAGGACTGGAGTAATTAATTTCTGTAGTTTTGACAGGAATTTGATGCCAAGAGTCTCGTGGTCTTCAACTTATTATTTTCCTCTTCAATGTATGTATTAACAGAACACATAAAACGCCTTTTCAAAATACCATAGAGTTTATTGTGTACATAGACATAAAAAAACTATTCATTATTATAGTAAAATTACACTTTCATTCTTTGAAGAAAATTTTGTTTGTCTTGATTCTGAGGGTGGTTTTGTCTTTTTCAAAAGCCAATTATTCATTAAATATATGTTTTTTTATATATTTTTTTACAATACAATACTTATTTACCCACACTAAAAAACAATTGAACAGTTAACCAAGGATATTTATTCATTTATATTTTTCACAAAATTATACATTGACTTTTATACCCTTAGAGTCAAAAAAAAAAAAGAGGCAACAGTTCAAGGGTGATTTTATCTTTACACATGGGTATTTTTTTTTGTTAATACTAGAAACATAAAAGGTGTTTTGGACTTTTTACTCTTAATAATTAATTTTTTAATCAAAAAACTGTAGGGATGTGCACCTCACGTGTTAGCGCCCACGCCTTTAAGGCGGCGTATGTGGCTCCTCTCAGTAGGGGTGATCATTTTCAGTTCGGTTCGGTTTTTATAAAAAAAAGTAACCAAACCGAATTTTTTTTTTAAAAAAAAAAACCGAACCGAACCGAAACCGGTCGGTTTGACCTGGTTTCGGTTTTTTTAGGGCAAAAATCAGTTCAAACCGGTTTGGATCGGTTTTTCTGGTTTGGCTCGGTTTTTTTCCGGTTTTTGTCGGTTTCGTTTCGGTTCGGTTTAGTTTTTTCGGTTTTTTGCTTATAAAACCGAAACCGAACCGAACCGACCGGTTTTTTCAAAAATTTAATCGGTTTAATCGGTTTTTTTTTTCGGTTCGGTTTTTTCGGTTATTTTGTTTCCGGTTTTCTCGGTTTAATCGGTTTTCCGGTTTTTTTGCTCACCCCTACCTCCCAGTGACCAAATGTGTTGTTTTGTCGTTGCATTAGAAGCGTCACCTCTCCCTCTTCCTCCTAGTGCAGCACGTGATGATGGTTGATAAGCAGTTTGTCGATGACAATCTTTTTTTTCTTCCTTTTTTTCTCTCTTCCAAAAAAAGTTCACACATGTCCTCTTTTCTTTTCATTTTTCAAATTTGGTCCTTTTGTTTCTGATTGCTTATACTTCTCGTTCATGAAATGGTATTCACATGATATGGGTTCTTATTCGAATAATGTTGGTGCCTTGGGACATGTTTTATTATGTCACACTCCTATCAAACTTGTTTTGGCTTTCAAAGATTCATTGTCAATTTTGTTATGGGTTATGTGATCACGAGGTTCACATCAAAAAGTTTCAAGGCTTTGTTGTATCTTGAAGGTATATTGCTTTAACTTTGTAGTAAATATAGTGGGGGCAAGTAATTCCTTAAATATAGTGACCTTTACGCCTCAAAGCTTGTTTGTTATATCCACTGACTTAACAAATCTAAGGTATTAATTTGTAACGGAGTCCAAGATTATGGTGAATTAAGAGTTTGTGAAGTTAGATTGTTTTGATAGAATAAATTTTGTTCGTTAGAAAGACAAGATCTCCTACATCCTTTATTCAAATATACCTGAAATTCCTGCATCTACACCTCAAGACAATAATTAGTTGAAGACAATTCATAAGAAATGAGATAAAGATGAATTGTTATGCAGATGCTATATCCTCAACAATTTTTGAGATCATCTGTATGATCTTTTTACATCTATAAAGTTTCCAAATAAAATCTAGAAGTCACTAGAGTACAAAAACAAAACAAAAAAACAAGGTGTGGACAAATTTCTTATCATGAGATATTTTGGATTTTCAATTATTGATAATGTTTTTGTTATGGATCAAGTTAATGAGTTACAAGTTCTATTTTCTAAACTTAAAAACTTGAAAGTGGAAGTTCCTGATGCATTACAAGTTGGAGGAATAATTGCAAAACTTCTTTCTAGTTGGAATGATTACGGGGAAAAATTATTGCATACCATAGAAGAATTTTCTTTTAAGCATATTAAAAAACATTTATGGATTGAAGAGGAAACCATAATTCATGTAAAGAAATTTATCACTAAATCAGCAACATAAAGTGAATTATATTGAAGGAAATCAACATGGTAAAAAAAAAACGCTAGAAACAAAAGGAGATTTTCTAAGGCAATAAAGAACTTTAAAACTCATGCAACCCAAGCAATTCAAAAAATGAGAAAGACATGTTACAATTATGGCAATAAATGGCATTACAAACATAAGTGTAGGTAAAAAAAAAAAAACAGAAGTAAGAAGATTCTAGCAATGTCTAGAATTTCAATAATGCAAATATGGTTGAACATGAAACCGGGTTGGTTCAATGATTTCAAAGTTGCATATTGAAATGATTACTAAACTTCGTATGGCTGCAAGTACCATGTCTAATGACTGGTGGTATGATTCTAGTGCAACCATTCATATGCAACAATAAATGTAACAATCCCAACATTTATATTCAAAACAAAGAGCAAGGACATAATAATTCAATTGAGATTAGGGATTTTTTTCTGTAATCAATAAAAATTCGACAGAGTTTTCTCTATATTTTTAGGTACCAAGTTATCGACTCTTCTTCCACAATCCCCAATTAACAAATCTCTTACTCGTCCTATCATCTAGGACATCCTCCTCTCAATACATTACAACTTCTCAATAATCAAATTCACACATGTCTACACAATTCAATATCCCACATTTACATGGATGCAATCTAAAGGATTATTCTAAAAATTGTAACTGAAGTACATTACGCGATTCAAAGATTTACAAATAAGGACCATTAACGAAATTATAATCAAAATAAGTTCATAATTAAAGAAGAAATTTATAATTAAGATTATACTACACAAAAAAGCTTTTGATAAACTGTAGACGTATTATATTACAAAACAAAATGATAGATTCATTCATTACAACATGATATCCAACAAAATATAAGGAAACTAATTTACTGTTCAGTCCGATAGGGGGATGTACCTGAAAATAGATTTAATACAATAATTCAATTAGACAAATGAAAAAAAAGACATTCATAAAATTCTTTCTATTTTCTTTCTTTCTTCCTTTCTTTTTGTAAATTTAGTCAAAAGATCAATAAATTAACTTGCTCATCTAGTATTACATATCAATTAAGTTTCAGAATAATCTATGATTTTGTTTTTTTTCTTAACATCAACAAAATATAATTATTCCTATCGCCCAATTAACACGGCATTACATTCACTAATAGATGACTAATTTTTCTACCAGTCCATTCAACAAGCACTATTATCATCTGTCCAAAAATTAGTTTAACGTTTCACCCATTCATCAGGGTACAAATCCCATTAACCAGGGAATTACTTCTCCATCTCGCCCATTTGCCAGGGCACTAATTCCATTAAATCAGGAATTAGTTCAACAATTTACCCATTCACCAGGGTACTTATCCCATTAACCAGGGACTTAGTTCCTCATCACGCCCATTCACCAGGACATTAAACTCATTAATTCAATAATTAATTCAACGATTTGCCCATTCACCAAGGTTCTAATCCCATTAACCAGGGAATTAATTTCTTATCACGCCCATTCACCAGGGCATTAATCCCATTAATTCAGGAATTAATTCATCACATTGCATATCTTATTTTCTCAAGTAAACAACATAATAATTTCTAATATATCAACCACAATTAATCAGATAAAAAGATACATATTGACTAATATTAAATTTGGGCATCGTGTAATTACCTGACGACTGAGCTCGAGTCGAAGTTCCCTGCTGTGGTGTCGGCCTGGCAGCCTCTCCTGAATTGACAAGTATATCACATCATTATTCTACTTTTCATATTGACACACTCAATAAATAAAATCCTTTCAATTATCCTTTCATTTGCTAAAATAAATTTCAGAGAGAAACATGAAAATTCTCTTCTTCCTTTTGTAAATTTTCCTCCCTATTCTTTCAATTTTCACATTGTAACACAATTCATTTCATCATTCAAAACAATATATATATATATATATATATATATATATATATATATTCTTTAAATGTATTTATTTAATTTATTTTACCAAAAATAGACTATTTATGAGAAAGGGTTACTCATGTGATGGAATGTTCAAAGTATTAATAATAAAGTTAATGTTTTTATTTATAAGACTGATTTGTCTTTATCTTTATCTTTATGGCATGATTGTTTGTCACTTGTTAGTTTTAGATCATTAAAATATATGATTAAATATAATTTAATTTCTTATAAAAGTGAAGATAAAAGAACATATAAAATCTGCATTCAAGCAAAGATGACTAGAAAGACTTTTTCTAAAGTTGAAAGAAATACAAATTTATCAGAACTTGTGCATTCTAACATATGTGAATTGAAAGATATCTTAAATAGGAGAGGAAATAAATATTATATCACTTTTATTGATGAATATTCAAAGTATACTTATGTTTATTTAATAAAACATAAAGAACAAGTTTTTCAAATGTTCAAGAATTATAAATTAGATGTTGAAAACCATAAAGGAAAAAAAATTAAATTTCTGAGTGATAGAGGTAGGGAGTATTTTTCCATGGAATTTTCTTTATTTTATGAAGAAAATGGAAATATAAATCAAATTAGTGCTTCGTACACACCTCAACATAATGGTTTGACAAGAAGAAAGAATAGAACACTTATTGATATGCTTAACTATATGCTAGTAAATGCCAAGTTGCTTACTAATTTGTGAGGGGAAGATTTACTCACTGCTTGTTATATACATAATAGAATTCTTTCCAGAAAATTAAAAGTTTCTCCATACAAATTATGGAAGAGAATAAAACCGAACTTAAATTATCTTAGAGTTTAGGGTTGCCTTGTCTTTTATAGAGTTCTGGATCCTAAAATGATAAAATTAGGACCTAGAGCTTTAAAGGGCAATCTTGTTGACTATGTTAAAAATCCAAAAAATATGGAATATTGGATTTGAGTTCTAATGTAATTGTGGAATCTAGAGGTGTTAGTTTATTGAAAATAAATTTTAAATTGGTTCCAACGAAAATAATAAACAAATCAATAATTCTAAAATTAAAATAGAGTCAACAAATAATGCAGGTTTTGATCCAAATTCTAGAAATAAAAGAATTCAAATTGATCATCATATTGAACTTAGGAGAAGCCAACATGCTAGGAAAAAAAAAAGAATTTACATCAGGATTATATATCTTCACAATCTATTGTTTTTTTTTAGTGGAATGCAATATGATTGATGTGCTTAATAAGATACCAATCTTATTAATAGTAGAAGATGATCCTAAAATATACAAAGAGACAATGATATCTCGAAATGTTTCTTTTTAGAAAGAGACAGTTAATGATGAGATATATTCATTATTATATAAAAATACTTGGACTATTATTGATTTGCCTCCAAGTTCCAAGGCAATTGGATATAAATGGGTTTTCAGAAGAAAATATTATAGTAATGGATCGGTTCAAAATTTTAAAGCTCTTGTGGCTTGTATAAAATTTATAAGAGCACTTTTGACTTTATTATCAATATATCATTTGTATGTGAATCAAATGAATGTTAAGACAACTTTCCTCAATGTTAAATTGGATGAAGAAAGTTGATATTATGTAAAATAAATAATTTTTTTTTTATTTTCACTGAAGGGTTGAGTTTTGAGAATTATATAAATATATTGGTCTGAAGATGTGTCCTTTTAAATTCTATAGACATATTAGTTTGAAAGGTTATTATTTTCCTTATAAATATTAGATGTAATATTTTATGAAACAGAATATAAAATATTTTATCTATCTTTTTATTTTGAAAAACCTATAAATTAATAACCCGAAGAAGCAGATGAGACCAACCACTTAATTATGAATTAAAATTCAACTACCCAACCAGGATGGTTGAGGATCGGAAGAATCAAGGAGATATATAGAAAGGCCACGATTCTTGTGCATTAATAATAATAAAAAAGGTCCAACTTCTGTGAGTATTCGAAAAAGTTCCAACTCATTACACTTGTTCATCCTCTAATAAATACATATACACCCACTAAAAAAAACATTTTTAGCTTATTTAATATCTACGTGTATATTCTGTCTTTAAGTTAATTAATATAAAAGTAAACTTCATCTTAACATAGAATTAATTAAGTCGACTTCGGCACACAGAATTACTCTTGTTCGTCTTCATTTTCTCTTGTTTTTATGGCATATTAAGCTTCTTGTAGCGTATTAGGACTGATTACGCAGATAATTATGGAATAATTATAGGAGGGAATCACGACTTTGCAGGTTTTTCTAACTCCATGGCATGTGGAGGTCACCATCCATCGGTGACAGCTCTATAATAATGGTTTTGTACCGGAATTTGTGACTGTTCTGGCCAATTACTCTATCAATTATCTGTGGAAATTGATCCTTCAATGATAGTGACAAGCTCTGACGAGTTCCACAGAATATTATCCCCTTGTCTCGTAGTGGCTTCTGACTGCTAGTGTTAGTTTTCAAAAGTGTATGAAATTGTCAAGATCACATGCGATGTTTTTCCAAGGATCGGAAGCATCTCGACTGTCATTTTTGCAGGCCCCAAGAAGCTCTGCCAAGTGTGTGTTTGTATTTGAGGTAGAGATTGAGGTTGAGGTTAGATGTGGGACCCACTAAAAAAACATAAAAAAAAAATTAATTTTTGTGGTTGAGTTTTGTGTATAAATGAGTTGTACTCTACCACAACCTCAACTACAAAAGCTAAAACAAACACACCGTATTATTATTCATCAACTGCAAACTTAGGTACGACTCGATATTGATGTTATAGTTGGAGTTAATTTTTAAAATATTTTTTTATTTAAAAATATGTTTAAATAATATTTTGTTTTTATTTTTTAAAATTTATTTTTAACATTAGTATATTAAAATAATTTAAAACAAAAAAAATATTAATTTCAAATCAAAAAATAATTTTTTTAAAAAAATACTGTTTGACAAAAAAAATACTAATTAAAGCAAGTTTGTTTCTCTTGCTTATGTGATTTATTGTGAAATATTTGAATGATAAGTTAATGGATAATTTTAGAAGTTAAAAAACACATTAAGAGATGATAGGCCGAAATTAAGTACACAAAGGTAATAACATAGCCTTTTTCTATAAAGGTGTGCAAAACTTTTATTTGATCCCTCAAGGTTTATTTTTTTATTAATCAATCCATATTATTTTATTTGTTCGTTCGGGTTTGCTTGTATCATAACTCCATAAATTCATTCAGCTATGTTTATCATTGGATAAATTGCATTAATGATATTGACCAAAAAAAAAACAGTAAATACAACTAGTCCTTCAAGCCATCACCCTAGAAAATTTGGATAGATTGAATCTATAATCACTCAGCCCTCGAAAAAGATGTACTAAAGTCATCAAGTTGTTCTAAAGGATCAAAACAACTAGTTATTAAAGGAATTCTTTGTCTCTCTGTAAACTATTCCTTTGGATTAGTGCTCCCAGATACATCATATGATGATGATTTATATAGGTACTAATCTAAATAAGATTATTTTTTTTACGTTTTAAAATCGTTTTTAAAAATTTTAAAATTTTAAATTTTTTTTCTTTGCTTCAAATTAATATTTTTTAGTATTTTTAGATCATTTTGATGCGTTGATTTCAAAAATAATTTTTTTAAAAATAAAAATATATTATTTTAATACATTTCTAAATGAAAAACATTTTAAAAAGTAACCGCAACTACACTCCCAAACAGACGATAATCACATTAAAGCATACAGCTGATGGGAGCAATGTTCTCATGAAATTAAAAAATGTTATAAATTATTTGTCAATATATTTAGACAACATTTAAACCAAATAAATTTGTTTCATAAATTGTTGATAGTAAATAAAAAAACATGATTATAATTAATTAATTGACAATAAAAAGAATAAAGGGATGTTTTATCAAATCCCTTTGATTTTATATATGTTTATTATTTAATCCTCCCATTATTCCATCAAGTTATATGTCATAATTTAATTCCTTTCTTGTTAAAAAGGTCTTATTTTCTAGTCAAAATTTCTAAATTTTCCCACTACAAATAAAAGCAAAAAGACATTTTAAAGAGAGTTTCGTAAAATTAGAATGCTAATATCTTGCCCCGAATTATAACCAAAATAATATAGTCCGGGCCTTCCTTTTTACGAAGCCTCCTTACTGGCCTATATGTGGCTAGAAAGAAATCTAGCCCAATTTAAAATAGTTTGCTGTCACCCTTCAAGAGAAAGGCTTCGAAGCCCAACTGAGGATGTTTCAAAACACAAGGACTTTACTTCCCGAAACCTACGGCTGGATCACAGTTCATTGTTGAGTTACCTTTACAGTGAATTTTTACAGGGCTCCTCAAATCATGGGTAAATTAAAACTATAGATTTCTTCACTAGACTGCTCGAATTATTAAGCTTCCTGAATATTACCTTTCCGTTTGTTTAATATTAATTTAGACAATTTGCCATATATTATCGTAAATATGCAATGTTTATACATACAAAATAAAATAATTAAAATAATCTTTCTATTTCAGTGATTTTTTTATAGGTTCTCTGAATAGGAATGTTTGTTTACAGTGATAGATGTTCTTTTTTTAAAGTTTAAAAAATTATTTAAATAATATATTTTTTTATTTTTTAAATTTATTTTTAATATTAGTACATCAAAACAATTCAAAAATATATAAAAAATAAATTTTAAAAAGTTCAAATAATGACAAAACAATGTTGTATTGAAACTATACAAGTTCAAAACCAACCTATTTCAAGTTGAATTGGTTAACTTGAACTAAATCCATAAATAACCTTTCTCTGAACAATGTTGTATTGAATTGGCCCAATCATATATTATGAAAATTTCAAACCCAATCAACTCAAAATACTTGGAAAATGGGCTGGTTGGGTGTTGTACGGATTCGTTTGGGCGGTTTATCCAATTTTAGGAGGGAAAAAACAATCTTTTTAGCAAATTGGCTTGCTAATATATTTTTGAAGTCAGCTGGCACCTTGATTTAGTGTCCGTTCTTAAAAAAATTAATTTTTTTTTGTTAAAATTTAATTTTTTTTATATGTTTTGGATCGTTTTGATATGCTGATCTCAAAAATAATTTTTTAAAAATAAAAAAACATCATTTTGATGCATTTCGGCATGAAAAGTACTTTGAAAAGCAACTACAGCCGCACTTCCAAACACGGTAATGTAATTTAAAATATTTTTTCAAAATATTTTTCATTTAAAACATATTAAATGTTATTAAAAGAATTAAGAGAGTGTTTGTTTTTGCGGTTCAAAAATATTATTTTTTCTTGAAATTAATTTTTTATTTTATTTTTTAGATTGTTTTGGTATATTAATGTTAAAAAATATTATTTTGATGTATTTTCTAACAAAACAATATTTTAAAAAACAACCACTACCACAATTTCAAAGACAACTTAAATGTTTATTTGATAGTGTAGTGAGGTGTAGTTGAATCTGTGTTTTTCTCTCACCACTATTTTGAAAGTGTTTGATTATTTAACACACATGAATCCCATTAAAAATTCCCATTTTAAAACCATTAAAAAACTATAATTAAAACTTTTTTAAACCAACTTTTTTAAACTATAATTATAAAAATTACTACAATTAACAAATAGCTTTGAAAAGTTACGGATATGGCCGTGGTTTTTTTTAAAAGCAACAATTATAGCCATAAAAAATAGCAGTTATTTTTCAAAGTGCTTTTCATTCTAAAATATATTAAAATAATATATATTTTTTATTTTTTTAAAATTATTTTTGACATTAGCATATCAAAATGATCTGAAAACATAAAAAAATATTAATTTAAAATAAATAAAAAAATTTAAATTTTAAATTTTTTCAAAAACACTTCCAAAACGCAATGCCAAACACACTAAGAAATTTATTTTAGCTTTTAAAATATTGCTAAACACTTAAAAGCCATAGCCACAATCAAAATGATGATCCCCGCACTAAATGCATGTTAAATTGCCTTTACAAATTGATGATTTTCAAGTTTTTGTTGATGACTTTGTCATCTTTAAATCAAAACCATTATAAAATTATATAAAAATCATCAATTTGATGTTTTTATATATATATATATATATAATATTTTTTAAAAATCCAAAAAAATTCACTTTAGAAAAATAGAACATAGAAATGCATGATTCAATAATGATATTGCTCTGTATTTTTAGTTTTAACTAATGATGCTAATGTTGATAAAATAGATGTTTCCATGCCATTTACAGTAACGAAGAATTAGCAGGTCTGGAGCGGGGATCAGCAGAATATTTCCTCCAGGATGTAATTGTCTCTACCTTCCTCTGTCATTTTCAAGATTTCACCACAAAATTCTAGACTACAGGCAATGCCACTGCAGTACAGCATAACACCCCAAATGTCCTGCAGGCAATAATCCACATAAAAACAGTGATCTGGGCCCAACAAGCAGTGATAATATATCCTCCATTAGCATCAACTTGATAAGCTATCCCTTGTATAAGATCAGTGAAGAGTGATGATGATCTCTGCTCCTCCTCGCAGTATCTAAACATTTGGTTTCATTTCCATGACAGACTGCTCTTGCTTTGGAATTTTACAGTAATATGGGTTTTTGGCCTTTCGAAGTGTGGAATCGGCAACTAGCCGGAAAATGTTAAACTAGTACTTGGCATCCATAAAGTCACGCTTCCTTTTCAGTGAGAAGGCAGTTGCTTCTTTAATTTGCTCCTTTTCTTGGATCAGCCTGCAGATAGACCATATTATTAAAGCACCAATTTAGAAGGGAAACTTGGAGGAAAGGGAACAGAGCAAACTGCTAAAACATAATGCAGCTGCTGAGCAAAGAACAATACAAGGCCCAAATTAATAGAAAGTTCGAAACTTTCAAACAAACGACAGATCCCTAGAAAGAGATACTCGTGCATAAGGATCTGTCAACTTGATAGAGCTGAACTTAGCACCCTACTCTTGAGTCCTATTAGAGCACAGTACTAACGAGGAGGCTCAAGAAACTTCCTAGCCATGCAAGAAGATATATTCTTTCTATTTTGTATTTTTTTTTGTTTGTACTAAGGTTAGTACATGTATACACTTATAATCTATCATAAACACATTGAATGTAATAAAAAAAAGTCACGGCAAAAAAGCTAAATATTTTCTATTAAATTCTCTTTTTTTCTTCTATGTCTCTTCTTTTTCTTTCTGTTTTCTTAATCTTATATGGTATCAAAACCTTACTTAACAACATCAATAACTTCCCTAGATAATCTCTCTTGCAGTTTTAGCAGTCAAGAACATCAACCCACCTATACTCCTCCTACCACCCTACAAATTACAACAACATCCTCATTGTTGTCACTTTATAATATTCATCATTATATCTCTCTAAAACTAAAGAATGAAAACTACTTGTTGTAGAAAGCTCAAATCAAGCATTTTCTTATTGACGAAGGCTTATATACTTCATCGATGGATCAAAACCATGCCCACTAGCCCTCCTTACTGTAAAGAATGCATCCACTACTATACCATACCGATATTACATGCATTAGATTAAATAAAATCAATTGATAATGAGCACTTTAATTGCATCTTTGTCTGCTGATGTATTATATCATGTGATTGATTGTTAGACCTCTTACTCTATTTGGATAATCCTAGAATTAGCCCTAGCTTCACCTTCGATAACTTAAATTATATCTCTTTACTCAAGTCTTCTTGAATTACAACAATTCCTTGAAGAATCAATTTTGGCTTATCTACATTGTAGAAAAGCATACAATGATAAATTGACAACAATTAGTAAGCCACTTCCTCTTATAAACTCTAACATGTATTTGTTTAAAGGTCAATAATTAGAATTTAAGGACATAGTGATCACCTTAATGGCTTGATCCAAACTTATTACCTTCTTAAGAACTCATAATTAACTCTTAAACTATGAATTCTTATACAAAGATAACTTTTTTATGATCTCCATCGGATCCACATCTATTGATGATGTAACTATCCATTCGAAGATGGTCCACTTTTATTGGCAAATGTAACAACTTTAACTTTAGTTTTTTATATGGTCAGAATGGTCTTTTTAATAAAGGTAAGATAGAAATCAGAAGGTCACTAAAACAAAAGAAACTTGAGCCAATGGAATAATTCAGGTTGAAATCAACCATGATAAGACAACCGAAACTAGTGTTAAATCTATGATAACTATAATCATACTGCATATCAAGTTCTTTCCACTGTTTATGATTTGGTTCCTCTTTTACCTTTTCAGCTTTAGGTTCTCTACCTTCACCCAACAATATTTTATACAACAATTTCTTTTTGAATCATGATTAATCATAACATCCTGAAATCATGGTAATATATCATATAATGTTAGATATTGCTGGACTCACTCATATGAAACCCTACACTAACTTCAAACAAGTTATAGTAGATGATGGTAAGAAATTTAATATTTTGTACCTTGGTTATACTTTAGTTCATACACCTTAATGTCCTATAAAACTATCTTTCATTTTACATGTTCCTAATAACATAAAATTCCTACTTATGTTTATCAATTTGCTGATAATGATGCTTTCTTTAAATTTCATAGTCACTTTTGTCTTGTCAATGATCGAGTTTCTAGAGCTATCCTCATATCCATTACACCAGCTTAGATACCAACCCTCTATATCTAGTCCTCAACTATTCTCTATCACAAGAACTATCCTTGAAGTATGACATCAACATCTTAATAATCCACACTCTTGCATCTTGTATTGTATTCTCCTTAATAAGTCTCTTTTGGTTTCTTCCTCTTTAACAAGTATAGTAGATGTAATTTAGGTTCGTCAAAGCATGTTAGTTCAGCTCCTTTAAACTTAGTTTTTAATGATGTTTGAGGTCTCTTAATGACTTGTTTGGTGAATGGATACAAGTACTTTTTTTTAATAATTTTTTTTCTAAATATATTTTGTTTTTTCCACTACTCAATTAATATGAGATTTATGAAGTTTTTATTTAATTTTAAAAGTTAGTTGAAAATTAGTTTAGAACTTGTATATAACAATTTCAAAGTGACTACAAAAGGTATTTATAAAACTAAATTCCTATTTTAAACATGTATGCATTTCTCATCTTATTATTTGTCCTTATACACATTACTATAACAGGTTAGTAGAACACCATCATCGATATATTGTTAAAACCAACTTTATTTTACTCAAATATGCTTCCCTCTCATAATTTTTTTGGCCTTATACCTTCAAAACTATTGTTTTTCTCATCAACCGAATGCCTACATCAATTCTTTAAAACCAATCTCTTTTTTAAAAAACTTTTAAAATGACAACCTAACTATGTATTTTAAAAGGTTTTTGGTTGCTCATGCTTCCTATTTTTGCATCGATATAACAAACATAAACTTGATTTTTGTTTTACCTCGTTTATCTTTTTTGGTTATAGATTAGATCATATAGGATACTGTTTCATGGATCCCTACTCATCGTGTTTATGTCATCTATCATTTTACATTTTATGAGTATTCCTTTCCTTATATAAAGTTCATTTTATTATTTTCCTCTCCACTATCACAATGTTTGCCTAATTGTCCTTATACCATTTATTCTTTATTGATTAACATTCTTGTATTTACCCTATTACCTTGTCTTTCTATGTTGTCCTCTACCTCATCTCTTACTTATAGGGCTCTTTGTAGTGTTCCATATTAGTCTCTTTTTCAGCCTTTCCATTCCTATTCCATCTTCAACATAATCTTTTATCATCTTTCATCATTCATCCATGTAAAAAAAATGTTTCTCATTACCTTTTATTTTATTTTAACAACTCTCCCAGTTCATCTTCTTTTTTTAATTTGTCATCTTACATTCTTATCCATACTTACCTTATAACCCTTCATCCATGTTAGCTCAACACTATCATATCCCATGTTTTTCCTTGGCTAAGGTTGTTTTACCCTCTTTATCTGAACCTACTTGTTAAATTTAGTCAATTGTTTTTTTTTATCCTTTTATAAATATTATTGGCTACAAGTGGATGTATAAGATTAAATAGAAACTTGATATGTCTATTAAATGCTATAAGCCTAGTTTAGTAGCCAAGAGGTATGATCAATAAAAATGTATTAACTCTGACAAGACTTTCAGTCTAGCTATCAACTTGGTTACAGTTCAAATAATTTTGGCTATTGTTATTTTATAGGGTAGGTCTATTCATCAATTGAATGTTTATAATGCACATCTTAAAACTAATGTTTACATATAATAACTTTTGGGTTTTATTGATTCTTACCTCTTTTTTTTTTTTTTATGTATACAAACTTTATAAGGCTCTCTATATATTAAAATAGGTATCACATGTATCATTTGATTGACATCACCAATTTTTGTTATGTCTTGACTTTCGTAGGTTTAAATTGAAACTTCTCCTTTTATATATAATACTAAAAAATTATTATCTATATTATGGTTTATATTGATGATATCCTTCTTATAAGTAATTATCCATCTTATATGACTTATTTGATTGCTCATCTTAGTGTATAATTCTTTATTCCAGACTTGAGCATCTAAGTTACTTTTTTTTTTATATTGAGATACAATATACTTCTCATAAGCTATTCTTTTCTCAATCTCGTTATGACTCTAACATCATATATAGGGTTGGCATGTCTTAATGTAGTTTCCACAATAATATTTATTGGTTCTCATCTTTCCACTACCTCTGATAGTGGTTTCATTATTCTAATCCTACTTTATATTGTTAAGTGATTTTAGCTCCTTAGTATCTTAATTTTACATGGCTAGATATTTCTCTTATTGTTATTAAGGTTTGTAAGCTTATGTATGCTATATATAAAGACCATTAGTTTATGGTTAAACGTATCTTATGTTATGTTCATGATACAACTCGTTTTGCCTTATCTTTTAATACCTCTTCTGATCTCCTACTACATGGTTTCAATGAGTTTTATTGGGTTGATAATGTTAATGATAACAAATCTATGTGTGCTTATACTATCTATCATGGCTATGACCTTATCTTTTAGGAGTCCAGTAAGCAACAACAATTACTCAATCTTCTTTGAAGTTTAATAAGGCTATTACTAATATTGCTATTGAGTTTTTGTGGCTCTTCTTTTTATTGTTTGAAATTTTTTATACATTATCTTCTCCACTTATCTTATGATATAATGATTTAAAAGCAACTTATCATATGTTGTCACTCTTGTTAATATGCATATTTACAAATAAAAATGATTAAAAGAACATGATAATTGTTTTCCTAAATCATATGTTATCACTTTAAGAATGACCTTGTTGAAGGATAACGATTTACTGTATGATAAAAAAAAAAAAAGAATCAAAAGCATATTGATAAAGGCATCTTTCAACTCACTGATTCATGTTCATGTTTAACAAATAAAAAAACCATAATTCATCAAAATAACATGCAATTTTTTTGTATATATATTTCTTTATGTTTTATGTTTTTTTGATTATATATGTTATATGAAAACACCCCTACTGTATTAAAAAAACACTTGCAATGCATATTCATATGCAAAATCGCATCATATAAAAAATTAAACACACAAGAAAATCAAACGTTTACAGACAAATCACATCTATATATAAGCTTATCGACGCACGCACACATAAAATCAAACATGTAAAATCATATAAAATACCAAATCCAATATTCAATAACATGTTAAAATTATTCAAAAATTAATATAGGGTTCAAAATGGGCTTCAGGAGAAAAAGCCGCTAGAATATTGAGGTAGCACTAGTGCGTGGATCTATGTGCCACTATTATTGCTAGTGTGCAAACCCATGCATCACCATTGATGGGTCGTGCCACCTATCAGATTTGAAACACCACCCTTACCTTGTATTTTCTATATGGTGGTGTCGATCATCGTTACTTGATGAAGGAGATCCAACCAAAAGAAGTTTTAACTTCCTTTTCCTTTTCTCTTTTTTACTCAGTTTGTTTCTTCTTATTCTCTCTCTCTCTCTCTCTCTCTCTCTCTTGTTTCTTCTTCTTTAACAGGTGGTTGGATGGTCTATTATGGAGGAGTTATTCCTATGTCACTAGAGTTATGAACTATCAAGTAGTGGAGTTGTGCTGTTATTGTTGGCGTTAAGAAACGTTGGACTTTTAGTGAGTTAATGCTAATTTTGTTGTTGTTGCCAATGACGTGAGGCTATCTTGGTACGGTGATGGGTGGTCGATGTCATGGGTAGTGATATTTGAAAGTTGTAAGGGAGTGGCTAGGGTTCTTTATGTGGAAGAGGGGAAGAAGATGAAGGGTTTTTCTTTTTCTCTCTCTTTCTTTCTTAGCATATTTTCTTCTCTCTTTCACTTTATTTTTTTTCTTTCAAATATTTTTGGCTCTCCTTCAATGGTGGCTAGTTTTTTTTTTCCACTTACCTCCCTTCTCTTCTCTTTATTTTTTTTATCCTATGATGATTAGGTTTTTTTACACATTCCTTTTTTTTTCTAAAAATCTTACCTTTATTTATAGTTTTTTTTATTTTCTCCCAATTACTTGGGGAGAAAGGAACCGAATTTCACTTTGGTCTCTTTTTTCTTGTTTTGCGTTTCACTTATCGACCTTTTTTTAATTTAATTTTTATCATTTTTTTATGTTTTGACTTTTTTCTCGAAAAGATGTCAACAAGAGGAAAATTGTCAAAAATTACAAAATAGGCACATGAATGGTTGAAATGAGTTGAAAACAATTTTTTTTATTTGTTTTTATTTGTAGAAAATATTTTGAAAATGAGGGACAAATTTTGGGTTATGACAAGAAATGTTACGCTTTGATCCTGACTACATGTCCTAATCAAGGGTAACAAATGTATATATATTAGGTATAACATAAACTATATGAAGCTATTTAAGTTATCAAGAGAAGATTCATCATCCTCGGTGAATTATAGAAAATGCTACTCATGTTCACAAATAATATTGATTGTGAAATTCTTCTGCAAGGTAAAATGAAATTTTAAAAAACATTCAAATCTTATTCAAAGAATCAATTATTATGGTGTTGAGAACAAATATGATTGAATAAAATTCTAGAATTGTCTTGAAATAATATATGTGATATTTTTAGGAGGCAAAGTAATATTTTTATTTATTTATATGGTTTTCAGATTTTTTTCTATAAATAGAATGTTATGCTTCATATTTTTTGATGTAGGACTTGATGTGATCAGATAAATAAGTACATTATAGAACATATGATGTAAAAAAAAAACTCAAAAATATAAAAAGAAAGAGCTAGCATTTAAAAACATAACAACCCTTCTCTTCTAGAAGGGTTTTAAGACATTTCTCACTAGTGGCTCATGTAAATTACAATTAGAGGCTAGAAACTTAAACAACTTGTGGTTTGCAATAACCTAACCTTGAAGAAATTGATCAAACTTTATAAAAAAAAATCTAAGCTCTAAATAACCCTAGATTGTGTAATGAGATCCTTGAAACTTCTAAAAAAATAATTTAAAAGATCTTTTATTTTTTAGTCAACCACCTCCTACTTCTCAACCTATGGTTAGTCATGCTAATAAAGGTATTACTAAGACCCACATTATTCATTCATTATATGTTTTGTATGCTCGACCATGGTTTCAAGTACATATTACTGTAAAAGAACCTCATGGATTTAAGTCGGTTGTCAAAGATTCTGAATGACTTTCAGTTATGGATGATGAAATTATTAATCTCAAACATAATAACACATGGTGTTTAGTTCCCCGCCCATATGATCATAATGATGTGGGTTGCTAGTGGATCTTTAAGAAAAATTGCTAGTGGATCTTACCTATATGATCATAATGATGTGGGTTGCTAGTGGATCTTTAAGAAAAATTGCTAGTGGATCTTTAAGAAAAAAAACTTTGAGCAGATGGTTCTATAGAACACTATAAAGCTTTTCTTGCAGCCCAAGGTTTTTCTCGTAAATATGACATTGTTTTCATTGAAACATTCAGTCAAGTGGTTCATCTTACCACTATTTGAATTATCTTGTCTATCTAGTGGATCTTTAAGAAAAGAACTTTGAGTAGATGATTCTATAGAGTACTATAAAGCTTGTCTTGCGACCTAAGGTTTTTCTCATAAATATGACATTGTTTTCATTGAAACATTCAGTTAAGTGGTTCATCTTATCTCTGTTTGAATTATCTTGTCTCTTGATGCTATGCATGGCTGATCATTTTGTCAACTTAATGTTAAAAATGCATTTATGTATGGTTTTTTTTATATAGAAAAAGTTTATATGAAATAACCTGCGAGATACATTGATCTCTAATTCCCTTCTCATGTCCGCTTGCAAAGTGCTTTTATGGTCCAAAACAAGCCCTACGGGCATGGTTTCCAGCATTTCAGTCAGTTTTTCGCTTGGCCTTGGTAATTTTATCACGAGTTCTGCATATTCCTCACTCTTTGTGTATCATGGTCCTTGTGGTATTGTTTATCTTCTTTTATATGTTGATGATATGGTTATTAAAGTTAATAATCAATCTATTCTTTATACACTTATTGTTCGACTGGCTTGAGAATCTTCTATGAAGGATTTTGGTAATCTACACTATTTTTTAGGAATTGAGATCACTCGCAGTGACAAGGAATTTTTTTTTAGTCAAGCAAAATATGCTCTTGATCTATTGACTCAGACAAACATGGTGAATTGGAAGCCTATTACCCCTTTTCTAGTGGGATCTCATCTAACCGAATCTGGAATGCTCTTTCTGATGTTACTCAAATTCGGTCACTTGCTGGAGTTTTGCAATATTTGACACTTACCTCGCCTAATTTATCTTACAGTGTTAATTCTATATGTGAATAAATGCATGCTATTACTACTAATCACTTCCATGCATTGAATCGTATTTTGCAATATGTTAAGGGCACCTATCGTTATGGGTTACGACTCTCACAAGATTCGACTTTGCTTGGTTATTCTGATGCAGATTGGGCGAATGCCCTTTTACCCGGTGTTCTATAATAGGCTATGTTGTTTATTTTGATCGAAGTCTCGTCTCTTGCTGTTCAAAAAAGCAAATAAATCTCACTCATGCAAAATACTGTGCTCTAGCCTCTGTTGCTCCTGAACTTTTACTGGATACTTCAGCTTCTTCGTGAGCTTCACATCACATTCCTCTTTCTTCCGCAATTGTTATGCGATAACAATACGCTCCAAACACATTGACATTCATCATCATTTTGTTCGGGAATTGGTAGCTCGATGGGTCATCAATCTCTAATTTGTCCCCTCTCATCTTCAATTAGCCAATGTTTTTACTAAAAGGGTGGCGAAATTACAGTTTCTATTGGATGGTGGCAAGTTGTGTGTTTTCGCCATTTCAACCATGTTAACTTTGAGGAGAATCCGCTTCTCCTAATTATGATTAACAAGATAATTGATTCTCAGTAATTCTAGCTCCTATAACTGATACACCTTGATTCTAGGAGATAGCCTTTTACTGTGTATATTCAAATTCTTTCCTTGTACAAACTTATTGTGTAAATGAAGATCACCTCATAGCATTCATGCTTGAAGCATTATCTTCGTAGTTATAATAAAAATATTCTTACAAAAAAAAATAAAGAAAAGAAGAATTCAATCAAAAAGAAAAGAAAAACCCTCCAATCAAACAAATTCGAAGAATACAGCAACCAACTAGTGGGTAAAACACAAATTATCAACATATAACACCATGAATGAGTCTTAATTATAATTAGTTTTGCTGAAATTTTTTCCAGGTATACTTGCAGTCGAACTAAATTAACTTGCTTGGATCTATTGTTTAATTCCTCTTTAGTCTTGCAGAGTGAATACTACTGTAACTTGTTCACACGTGAATAATTAGTTGTTTTAATTGTTCAAACATATTATTTCAAGACAAGGAAAAAGAAACCACAACCCAGTTCACGTGAGACTCAAGTCTTTCATCCTCGGCAAACACGTGTATATACCTGCATGCATAGCAGAACAAGTTAGCAGCATTGAATCCAAAGCCTTGAACAAAGAAATTTCCTGTATCGAGTGATCTTTTGTGAGGGATGGATGACTTGTGGGCCTTAAATTGAGCATTATATATCAAGTAATAACTAAAAGTACTGATCATGATTAATGTATGTGGATCACATGCGTTCCAAAAGTTTGGATTTATATATGAACGTGATCTTTCTATGTTGTAAGTTTCTTAAGCAATATAAATATATATATCCAGCAAGATTAATGTCTTACATGATGGAATCTAGCCATAAAGCTGTTAGACAGACGTACGTAGCTTCATGGAACCTGCTCAATAGATGAGTTAACCAATAACTTTTTGCCAGAAAACAAACAGTTGATTGAATGTTTATGCCCACATTACAACAGAAGAGACACGTCATTTTATTTACAAAAAAAGACTGGATGAAAGCTGAATATAATTTGTCGTAGCAATAGTGGCATTAACTATTCAACTAATTAATAAATTAAGTTCACTGTTGATTGGTTGATTCTTGATATCTTTCTGCCAGTGGCCATTGCTAAAGCCGGATATGCAGAATCATTCTAGGGCTGTGTTAGATTACTGGTTATTTTAGTATAAAAACCTTGCTGATACTTTAACTAATTGAGGCTCATGAGCATATAGCTTAATTGACATTAACATCTCCCTTTTTCATAGAAAAGGTTTCCTGTTCATATATATATAAACCAGTTTCATATCCAAGAAATATTGCTACCAATCGCTCCTTCATATTTTTCTCTCTTTTCTTCTAAATTAAGCAGATAGTGACATTCCACCATCGCTAGAATTCGAGCCATATCTAGGGTGCTTCGAGGAAACACATACGTACTGAGAATACATCCAAAATGATACGGATACATGGAACAACAAATTAAAATGCATCTCACTCATAAAACTGGGGTCTACGAGCTTAATATGTTGCCTTAATGTGTGTATATCTAATCAACTATACATATGAATCAAAAGGACAGATTTAGTATCCATGCAGACGGGCTACAAGGGCCCGATGATATTACTTAAACGTCAAATAATTAAGAAAAATCAACAATTCAAAATACCAGTACTTATACAGGTAACGTGGGGTCGTCCTGCTATTACCATTGATTCTCAACTTATCACTGATATAGCTTGATGAGCATGAACTGTATTTTAAAGCTAAATCCAGTATTTGTCAGGCCAGGCTGTATATATTTGATGTATTCTATTTATCTAATACATTAACTAATCGTTGTGTTTAATTTGTAAAGATTAAGTTTTCTTGAGATCAGAGTTGAGAGATCTCCCAACTTTATTAATGTTAATTGTAGTGAATTATTTTTTCTTTTCTTTTCTTTTCTTTTTTTCTCTTTTTTGCATGTGGATGTAGATATATATATATATATAGTCGATTCCTGTATATATAATTTAATAGTTCCAAATATAGATGGTGAATTTGCTCATCTCTTTTCTGCGTGTTTGATATCTATATATGGATACCATGATGGAGCTAATCATTGTGTTCCTTTAAAAAAAAAAGCATACAGAAAGAAAGGTAAAGAAAGATTGCCATGGATGGAGCACAGTATCAAATGGCCTTATCGCTTTTTGTTCATCTATGTCTTTGCGCACATGAACACAGCAATTATTTGAGCAAAATGCGTGCTACAGTGGCTTCGATCCCAAGATCATGTTTATCAACTCTTTCTCTCATTTTCTCCCTTCGTTGTCGCTGGCCCCTTCTATGGTAAAGCAATTGATTTGAGCTTAACAAGGACAATTATTAACAAGATATGAATCACGTGGTATAGATTTATGGACTATCCCATCCTCAATACATAAAATGCTGCTCGTCATACGAGGTCAAGCAGAGAGTGCAATATTGTCATTTCAAGTCCTAACAAACATACGTGTCTAATTAATCTCTTGTTTTGCCGTGTTAAAGAATCTTATAGCAGAGAAAGTAAATTGTTTTTTTTTTTTTTTAATGAAAGGAGAACGTAATATTGTTATTCAAATTTCAAATGGATGGTGAATGTTTTTTTTTTTAAAAAGGAAAAATATTCTGCAAGTACACGCTTTTTATGGAAGGTTCACACTATATTTTTAGCTAATGGTTGCAGTGCAAACGTCCACTATAAACAAGCGTTTTCTTTTTCATCAATTGTTATTTTCTTTTAACATTTCTCTAACAATCGTCATCAACCTCTCCATCAATAAAGAATATCAATAAAGGGTTAGACATTATAAGTAATAATGCACACCAACATTTTCATCAATTAATTTTCATGTAACTCATTATGTCCTAAAATAAGTTCACATGATTAAGATCTATAAATATCTTGGGTCACCATGTAAGCATAAAGGTTTTCAAATTCATCAATTTTCATTATACGATAATTCACTCTTACATATATTTTTTCTCTCATATATTTATTGACTTAAGCATGAGAAAATATTTTATTTTATGAAGGGCTTGTCTTTTCAGGTGAAACTTTTATCCACCAATCAAACCCAACAACCAGACTTAGATACAAAGCCTATATTACAAACACAAACCCAAGATCGCAGCTCGTGGAAAGTCCAGTTTCAGTGTGAATTTTTTTTCATGACTTCATCACAAGTCATAACAAACATTTCTATGATCTCTTGTTTTGCCTCGTCAAAGAATCTTATACCAGAAAATACTTGAGTTTATTAAGGATACTTCAAATCACATAAAATATCCCATATTGAATAAATACAAGAATATAAATAATAGAAAAGAAAATAAGAATGGATCACCCACCATATTTAAGTTTTTGAATAAAACTAAAACTCAACCATTAAATTCTATATGGTATCAAACTCAAATAGATGTAATGATTCTAAAAATCTTAAAGCTCAAACCACTTGACATACTCTAAAATATATACAACTGAGGGTGAGTGTTAGGGAACATATCTCAATAAATATAAAAGGTTGAGAATAAATAATCCATTATAAAATCTTAATCTTTGAAATGAAACACAAACCCAAATATTAAATTCTATAGCATTTATCATTCATTCATAGTAATGAGATTTTATTTTGGTTTCTAATGTTTGACATTAAATTATGCCCCTATATTTAACAAAATAACTATCTTAGTTGCATCAAGTTAGAATTCTTAGTCTTGTTTTGATCGGGTAGATCAATATTGAAAAGTTTATACAAGTTTCGACCAAATTAGCTAACTCCGTGTTCCAACAACCATACAATCATATTTAGCATTGTTAGGTGAACAATAAATCAGTTTGGAGCAGTTTATTGGTTGTCTAGATTATGTTTGTTTAGTAAATATGGTAATGGTAACGGTAATGATAATGGTGATGGTGATACATGCATGCTTTAGCTAATATCTGAATTGAAAATTGATACCTCATGTACCTAATCATTAAATGTTAGGAGCACACTACTAGGTGGATTGTTACTATTTAGGCTTGGACAATGAGGTTGAATATCATACTTATAAAAATTAATTTGGTTATCAATCTATGTTTAAAATTTCTAGAATTTGTTTAATAATTTAAATTTTTAATTGAGATAGTTCTTTGATATAATATCATAATATTAATTTCTTAAAGATTATAAGTTTGAATCTCTTTATCCTTATTCTCTCTAATTAAATTAAAAATTAAGTACAAAATAATGGTGATCTTGTGTAAATTTCAAGTTTAACGAAATATCACTAAAAGAGATGTGTTAGAGAGTACATATGAATTTAGAAGGGGATGGGAAGGCTCACTCCATATTTTTATAAGTTTAAGGAAAAATCATGTGAAAATGGCCCTTGTAAAATGGAAAGATTGCAATTCAGGGTCTTTTTGTTTTGCGTAAAATATTTTCTCATAAAACATTTTAAATGTAAAATACTTTTCAATAGTTGGCTTGAAAATTTTTTTCCTGTAAAATGTTTCATATGTAAAATACTTTTCAATAGTGGTGGTGGTGGATGAGGTGGCGATGAAGTGGTCATGGTGGTGGTGGAGGAGGAGATGTGGTGGTGATGGTGGTGGTGATAAGATGAAGATGGTAGTTGAAATAGTTGGATAATATTGTAAGTGAATTACTATTCAAAATTTTTTTTACATGATAAATAATTTTCAATGGTGATGGTGGTGGTGTGGCAGTGGTGATTGTAGAGAGGTGGTGGTTGTGGTGGTGAGATGGAGGTGTTGGTTGAAACGGTTAGATGATATTGTAATTGAATTACAATTCATAAAATATTTTACATATAAAATATTTTTCAATGGTGGTGGTAGAGGAGAAGGTGGTTAGGTGGTCGTTGTGGTGGTTGAAGAAGAGGTGGTATTAAAGGAAAAGGTGGTGGTGATGGTAGTTGAAATAATTTGTTGACATTATAAGTGGATTCCTATTTGTAAAATATTTTACATGTAAAATATTATTCAATGATGGTGGTGGTGGTTATGAGATGATGATGTTGGTGAAAGAGGTGGTGGTCAAAGAGGAGGAGATGGTGGAAGAGGAGGAGATGGTGGTGGTGGTGATAGTGAGATAGCAATGTTGGTCGGAATAGTTGGGTAATATTATAAGTGAATTACTATTCATAAAATATTTTTAATAGTGATGGTGAGGACGTGGTGGTGAGGTAATCGTGATGATAGTAAAAAAGAAGGCAGTGGTAAAGGAGAAGATGGTGGTAGTTGTGGTGGTGGTGGTTGAGATAGTTGAATAATATTGTAAGTGGATAACTATTCGTAAAATATTTCTCAATGGTGTTGGTGGAGAAGAAGGTTGTTGTGAGTTGATGGTGATGGTTGAAATAGTGATATTTGGCTAGATAAAGTCATATGTTTAGGGCATATGATATTTGCAGAAGATATATTTATAGATCCAAGAAAGGTGAATGTTGTATTATATGGGGAAAGGCCTATAACTGTAACCAAAGTTCATAGTTTTCTTGTATTGACGGGGTGTTACTGGTGATTCATTGAAAGGTTCTCATAATAGAAATTTTAATAATGCACTTAATTAGAAAAAGGGTGAAATTTGAATAAACAAGAGAATGTGAAAATAGTTTTCAAAAGTTGAAAAAAAGGTTAGCCTAAGCCCCAGTGCTAACCCTTTTAGAGGGACCAAAATGGTTTGTTATATATAGTAATACCTTCAAAAAGGGTCTTAGGTATGTAATAATATAGCATGGAAAGGTGGTTGTTTATTAGACAAATAAAGAGGCGTGAAGTAAATTTTTCAGCACATGATTTGGAATTAACAACTATTGTCTTTGCTTTAAAAAATATAAAGGCATTATTTATATAGGACTCAAGAACAAATCTTTATTGATTATAAAATTTTGAAGTACTTAATGTCACAAGAAAAATTGAATATACATCAATGAAGATATGTTGAATTTATGATTGTGTCATTGGCAATCATCTTGGAAAGGAAAATATAGTAGTATATACCTTGAGCCACATAACAAAAGTTAGGGTTAGCTGTAACACCTTGTAGCTCTAAATGTCGTAATGATGATTTAAGCCTTGAACTTGATGAAAAATAGAGTAACATTTTTCATTGGTATTAAATTAACAAATCAACCATGCAATCATATTCATATATTATTCACCAGTATTCTTATTTTACTAAAATATTGATAGAGTCTCCTTTATATATGACGTCACTAAATAGTTCTTCTCTTCACCTAAAATATCTATGTGACAATTTATGGAAATCCAATTCTCATAACACAATAATTCATTTTTAATATCGGGCCTTAAGCCATTCAATCAGGTAATCATTATTTCCATCCAGTAGATATATTTAATTTTCATTACACATATAGACAATCACACATAACCTTACATCAAAGACAATTATACAACTTAAAATTCAAACACATTTAAGTTTTACTTTCATTCCTAAATTATACTAATTACAACATGTTTAATTAATTGTCATCTTTATTTACTACATTCCCTTTGGGATAATAATCCACTACAATACTAGTCATCTTACAAGCTTGGACACTATCTAGAAGAAATGTATATGATGCCCGTACAACCATAAATCTGTTATAAACTTCCAATTTGATAGCATAATAAAAGTCAAAACTCACGCATGCATTTTACAAACACAATGAGGTAGTGAACATTTTCTTATTTCATGCATTATATATAAAATCACATAAGTATCTCAATCTTACACTTTATTTTATTCCTTAATAAGCATTTTTTAAAAAACTTTTTCCTCTGGTTTTTACCCTTCCCTTACTCCTTACAAAACTCCCTCCCAAAATTCTCATTTCTAAATCTGATGGCAATCTTTTTATCCAGATCTTACCTCGAAAGCTTTCTCCTTTGAATCTCATCTTTAAGTTTTATTTCTTGTGTCTTTTTATCTTATGATACTACCCCTCAATATATATTAACAAATAAAGATCTTACCCAAAGCTTTCATTATAGATACTCTCGAGAACATAGACACCACACGGGCACCTTACTGCAAATTCCAAACTATAATGATCAATACTTCAACTACCTAACTATACATATTGATCATTTAGTTCACACCTTAATTAGTCTTCCTTTATCATCATGTTATGTAGGCATGAAACTTATTATCTCAACATACACATCGACCATTGTTTAATTGTAATAATGCACACTTGCATATTTTCACATTATAGAGTCCACATTTCATGCTAAGTAGGGTTGCTACATTAATCCATATTTTTCTAACATCCAACATTTCCCTAATTGCCATCACTTATCACTTTTAAATTTTCATTTCAACCATCATCCCATTACATTAGGACCATTTTAACGGTCTCTAAATTTATTATACTTTTGCTATTAGAACAATCCCAAAGTGAACCACATTATACTATTCTATATAAACCCTTCTTATAACACAATATATTGTCACCACAACCCTTAAATACATCTTACCTAAACTGGCATAATAGCCTTTAAATACCCTTCATTTTTTCCAAAAATAGTCTTTAAGCTTATACATTATGTTGCCGAAAACAGCTTGTAAAACACTTCCCAATGTCGTCCCAAATATAGCCTTTAAACTCATTTCAATACACTACTAAAATAACCTTTAAAACTATCCCCAATGTTGTCCTAAAAATGGCCCTTAAACTTACTTCAATACGCTACCAAAATAGCCTTTGAAACTTACCCTAATGCAGTCCCAGAAATAGCATTTAAACTTACTTCAATACACTGCCAAAGTAGCCTTCAAAACTCACCCTAATGTTGTCCTGAAAATAGCCTTTAAACTTACTTCAATACGTTGCCAAAACATCCTTCGAAACTCACCCTAAATGTTGTTCTAAAAACAGCCCTTAAACTTACTTCAGTACACTGCCAAAATAGCCTTCAAAACTTGCCCAAATGTTATCCCAAAAACAGCCCTTAAACTCATACACTACGTGTTGTCAAAATAATCACCTTTCTCATTAAGATGTGACTATCAAAGTCACCATCACCCATACCACTTCTTGTAAACTCTCAGCTAAAACTTTTCTTAAATATAAAAAAATAGGATGAATGATGACTATAATATGCCCGGATGGATATGAATAAAAGATTAAGAGATTAAGGGCGCTTTGGTATAAATTTACGAAATGATTTCGGGAGACATAAATTATAGTGTGATAAAATGAAATAAGAAAATGAATATAATAAAATTGGAAAAGAATTAAGAAAATAAAAGAATAAAGGTTTATGGTCGCATTTATGTATTGGTCCAGAACTAGAAACGGTCTAGCCGTTTTAAAAAATGGCTAGACCGATTTAAATAAAATGAACGGGGCATTTTTCAAAATGATCAAACCGTTTTGGCTACTGTCTGTGTTAAAACCCGTTGGTATAGCCAAGAGAAGGGGAGGTTATTTTCTCTTCTTCTTTCCTTTCACCATTAAAGGGTTAGAAAAGTGATAGATATGAGTGAAAAGAGAGGGTTTTGAGAGAGAAGAATAAATCTACACTAGAAATTAAGAAATATCAAATAAGGGAAGAATTGAGTTGGAGAGAGAAAGTGAAGAAAGAAGAGGAAAAAGGAGAGGGACGTGGAAATTTTTTACTAGTTAAAATTCAAAGCTAATAATATTACCTGGTAAGGGGTTTTAAACCTAGCTTAGCAAGCTTATATGAAAAGAAAGGAAATTAATGTTAAATTATGAATTTTGTGTTAGGGTTCAGAGTAGGAATTTTGAGGGAAATGCAAATTGATTATGAATTGAACAAATTGGGTTAGAATAACTTACAATGAGTGTTAAATTTGAAAGAAATAATAAAGAAAAACATGATATTCTTAAGAGCATATAGGGCCGGCTAAAAGGGGATCAATTTGTATGTAGTTATATTGTGTTTATTTAAGTGAAATTGTGATAGATTAATGTCTAATTTTGTGAATGACATGATTCTAAAGGAGTTTAGTTATGTTATGTTATGTAGTTTGATTGAAATGTTTACATTGTTGTAAATTAGAAATTCAAGGAGGTTATTGAAAATAAAGATGAATATTATTATAAATATGTTTGACTTTTCATGTAAAGGAAGAGTTAATGAAAATAGTTTTAAATAAATCATGATATAAGAAGAAGTTATGGTGCCACCCAAACAAAGAATAAATTTAAAATTGATGAAAATATAATAATGTTTGTGCGATATAATACATGTGTGGATATGATCATGCAAATGAGAAGTTAATAGTGTTAATGAAATTGTTATTTAGTTTGTTAAAACTTCTTGTAAGTGTAAAGAGAATAAGTAGATAAGTAGATAATGTGTCTCATGTGGGAAAGTTTGAAGAAAAATTCATATCCTCTCTATTATGTATATTTCAGCAAAACAAGAGAAAAATGAATTTAGAACTCTTAAATTTAAATTGGTAGAAGTTAATAAGTTTTATGTGTTTTGTGTAATTTGATATGAAGAATGTGTCAATGAATAAATAAATTCATTATGCCTAATTGGAAGGAAATGAAATTTAATGAGAGTCGAAGTGGAAATGAAGGTTAAATTGTTAAGAGTAAACATAGAATAATATATATAAAATAAACATGAAATGAAAATAACATGGTAAACCTATTGATATATGAGAGGTCACGGGAGTTGTGTAGTAACAAAGAGGTATTGCTCGAGTTACGACATCAGGTAGGTGTCGTGCACCTTATCATTTTCCTTTACTTAATTTATTGTATTAGTTTTTGTAATGTAATGAAACATTTTGTTCAGAATCGTGGTTTCAAATCAAATCGTGGTTTTATGAAGGCAAGTTATAATGTTATTCGAAAACAAACCAAAAACTGAATGGTATTTAATCAAATAATATCCAAAAGAATTCTAATTAATATATCCAAATGAATTACAATAAAAATGAACGGCAAACACATGGGCTTGCAGGGCCATGTTTTATTTTTCCTAAAATGACTAAATGATGTATTTTCTAATACTTTAGCTACCTCATGTGGTTGAAAAATTAGGCTTTGCCCTCTTGGCTCTAAAAAACAATTTCCCACATTTTTTCCATATAAAAACACCTTAGAAACACCATATAAACATCAACAAACTCGTTTCTAATCTCAAAGCAATTTCTAATTCATCAAAAAAAAACTTGAATGGAAAACATTTTTGAGCCCCAAATGATATTAGAGGTTAAAAATAATTAAATAGTTCGTCTCATCCAATATGACTCATTAACACCAAAATCACTCTTTCTAGGTGTCAAAATGTAGATAATCGATAATTTTCTCTCTCCTACATTGTTTTTTAATGACTTTCTCTCTCCTCTCTCTAACTCAGAGATGAAGATGTGAACAAAATCAGGTTTTGGATCAAAATACAAAAGTGTAAAACTAAAGGGATCAAAAATAAAATTTACAAAACTTTGAAGGCAAAAATGATTAAAAAGGCATCCCACAAACGGTGTTAAAAAAAGGTCTTCATTTTTGTCTCATTGTCAATTTTGATTCCTTTATTTTTTATTTTTCTGAGGGCTAATAAAATTGAATTCTTTCTTGCAAAATCGAGCATTAACCTAATGTTTGGATGTTTTTCTAATTAATGCCATGATAACTTAATAAAAAAACAAATTCAACTAATTATTAAGCTTAATTTTTAGTCAATGTAGTAGAAAGATAAAATTGAAAACAAATATTGATAGCGAAGTAGAGAAAATTATAGGATAGATTAAAAAAAAAAAAAAAAAAAAACACCTTTATTACAATCTTTTCCCCCCACATGCTACATCTACAGTGAAAATGCATGCACACCTTCCAGCCTGAACTATGAAACTTAAAAATATCGTTGTCCTTTTTAACAAGAAGAAGATTTGCTAAGCATGTATAAGAAGAAAATAAGAAGATTAAAGCTTAAATATGACACCTAAAAATATATCGCTTGTGATAAATTGTTCGATCTTTTTCATTCGATATATAGCCATTAATTTGCAAAAAATTAACTTTTATTATCTGTTTATGTATAAAGATAAATACATACTTAAATGGTAACCTTCAAGTACCATGCATGGTTTTTCTTGAGGAAATTTCTCAGTGAGGTAGAAGTGTTGTTTTTTGTGGAGGTAATGTCTGGCGAAGAATAATTATCAAATTTCGTATGCACCATTCGAGTAATAGAAGCATAGCTCTTTCTCGACTGGGATGCTTCCTTCTTATATAATACAGATAACTTCCTTCGTAGAGCTCGATTTCTAAACATATATATGCACAAATACACAAATACGTCAAGATGATTTATGGATTTTATTTCCTTCATATATATATAAAAAGAAAAAAACTGTCTCCTACGCACAGAATTGTGGAAAATCAGAATAGGTTCGTGAGAAGCACGACGCAGCAGCACACCATGAATATATAGGACTAAACAATGATCAGTGGAGACGCATTCCTACAGCAGAATTGTTCCTGAATCTCGAACAAATTTATATTTATTCTTTAGGGATTGCCAAGCTCTTTTAGGTGGGAAAAAAACAAAAAAGAAAAGGGCATATATGAGCCAGCTCCTTTGACAAGCCCACGTATTTCATGCCTGCTGTCATGTTCTCAAGAAGTGCAATGAAAGATCTTCATTTCTCCAAAATAATGTTTATATAGCTCAAATTGATTCTTTCAATTATTTCAATATTTGAACCGGACAGGAGAAGGAAGAAGAAGCCTAATTGGGTGTGCGGGCTGTTGCGGAATGACTGAGCCCGTGGTCTAATAATGCCTAACTCTATAAAGTTCGGGCTATTTAAATTGTTAGATAGGTTTAATAATAATGTTAAAAAAAATAATCAAGCTGCAGTGTTTTGATTCCTTGTAAACTAGTAAAAATCTAATATGATTGTAGGTATTTATTCTTGCAATGATGAACTTCTACAAAGAAATTAAAAAAGCTAACTGTTTGACCAGCAATTCGCCATTGGTCACATAAAAAAGAATTCAACCAAAAAATTGAATATGATAGTGTCTCGTACACCTTTTTTAACATAAAACAATATCAATTTAAAAGAACGTACATATATCTAATTAAATAAATTAAAATTTATTTATGCAACCAAAACAAATTATGAAATTCGGTTTTTAATCAATCAAAGTTAAAATTGTTATCTTTTAGCCCCGAGCAAACCAAGCACATCAACGATCTAGATCATTCACTCTATCCAAATTAAACAGTTTATTTTTTTCCAAAATTGTTTTTCATTTAACTACACCCCTAACCAGGTGCATGGTTTTTTTTTTCATGCAAAATAAAAAATAGAAAAAATAAAAGTGGCTCACGAGACTAAAATAAAAGGCATGCCTAATCTTTTTAAAGTTTGATGCAAAGAAAGGGATTTTTTTAGGTCCAAAGGGTTGAAAATATCAAATTAAAAAAACAACAAGGACAATTAAATACCAAATAAAGGATGCGATATTTTTTTTAAGTCTAAGGGGTTGAAAATATCACTGCTATAAAACCCAAGCCAACTCGGCAGGCTGACTTATGACTTGGGGTTTAGACCAGGTCGGGTTTAAAAACAAGGGAGGAATTGACTTGATGTGACTCGCTCAAAAACCGAGGTTGACTTATAACCTAACCGTCTCAAGTAAAACCTGGTCAAAATCCAATACAAAACCTATTGCCTTTTTATAAGAAAAATTAAAAACGATATCGTTTTGATTTCAAAAAAGTTTCTCTTTCTATAGCCAAAATCTTGTCGATCTCTCTCTCTCTTCTCTAACTAGAAACCAAGAAATGTGAAAAATAAAGCTTGTATATTCATTTTTATTTTTAAACCTAAATATATTCATTTTATGAAGATTAGTAAGAATAATAATGACCATTTTATCTAGTTATATACTATATATTAGTGATATGAAATACATAAATAAGTTCATCTTTATAGGATTTTTAAATTGAAATAAATACAAGTATCAAATTACTATTAAATTAATATTACATTTCAAATTTAAAAATAAGATAAATGTTTTAATTAATTTAGCAACTAAAAATCTTATAATTAGTTTACATATTTTATAGTCATTTCAATTTCAAAATCACAACCAATTAATTTATTAACAACACAACATCATAATTTATTACCAAGCAATTTCATCACTTTCCATCATAATATAACATAAAATAATAAGCACAACAATTAAAATACAATGCAGTATAGTAGGAGTAACATGATAGCTTTTAAACCACCTCACTGGTATTAATATTTTAATAGCTATATCTTAAAAAAAAACAAAAAACACGAGGAATTATTCATTATAGGTGGAGTTGTACTTCCCTCTTCACACAGGTATGAGATAAGGCGTGAAGTTAGGATTCAAAGTAAAGAGGGCGAATGAAATTTTCCAAAGAAGTACTCATCAAGGTTATCAATTTCATTCTGTTTCATTTGTAATAGTCGAAATATTTTGTATTAATTTAAAAAATAAAATAATTTTTATTTCATTTTAAATCTTGATCCGTTCTAGATTTTTTAGATAAATTTCAACCAGAATATTCTAGTTTCATTTCACATGTTCCGTTTCAGGCTCTAAAAACCATTGAATCAAACCCAAACTTCAACTTATTTTAACCAAAACAAACTGTAAAAATACCATATAAATATTAATAACTCCATTTTCAACTACAAAACAATCTTTAATCAATCTAAAAATAAAAAATCAAACAAAACAATAATAATAATAAATTTATGGACCCTAATCTATTTTTTTTTGACATGGTCAAAGGGCAAATTCATCTTTATTGAACTCCCCCTCCTAACAAACCTTCATTGACACCAATATCTAGTACATTCCTTCTATTTCTTTGGTTGAATAAAACAGGAGTTGCATATCTTTTTATAAAATATTAAGAGATCAAAAAATCATTCTCTATTAATATCACAACAAAAATATATTTTGCAATATGATTATAATATAAAAAACACTGGACTATTATTTATTTTCCTTAAGAAAACCATGATCTTCTCGTGATATTGAATGAGTAAACTAAAGGGAATTTAAAGGGGTGACAAACAAAACTTATAGTTTAATTAAGGGTTAAAAAAACACTAATTGGATGGTATGCATGTGTTCACTTAAATATGACACTCAGATTCCAACTCCTCTACCTTCATTCAAGAATTAATTGTCGTAGCGTTTTGACCTGAATGGCTTGTGTGGCTTCCCTTTATTTTTTAGAAGTGAAAAATTTGGGTTTGATTTATGTTTCTTTTGTGTTAAAACATTTTACTTTCATAATATTTTGGTATTTTGTTTAAGTTGAATTATTTTAAGTTAAAGTTCTATTTAATCTTGACTATTTAGGAATATTTTAAATTTTAAAATTATATGTGTTTGACATTGTGTTTGTATTGCATAATTTATAATTAATTTATCTTGAATTTGAATTATGTTTGTTGAATTATATATATATATATGAACAATACAATCCCGAAACGGCACGCTGAAACGCTCTGAAACCGAAACATTTCATTTCAATTGAAAAAACAAAACACCTACCAAAACGGAATTGACAACCTTGGTACAGAGCGCAAACATCTAACAAGAAGAGAGTAAAATTAAACTATTTTTCCTAACTTTTGTCCCTGAAAACATTAAAACATGTATTAACTTAACAATTAAAGGGTGATTTAGTTTTTTAGTCTGTTTTACGTTCTTTTTCAATATATTTTTTTAATTTCATCCTTCAATATTTATTTATTTTTAGAGTTGGTCTGTGCTTTTTTTCTCACTTTGCTTTCTTATCCCAATCATATTCTCATAGTCATGAGGTTAGTGGGTTAACCTTAGTTGATTCATATCTTTTTTTTCTGTTGGTTTTTTTTTTTAGAATTTTTTTTAAGAGTTTCATACCTCAATATTTTTTTATTGAGAATTTTTCTTCGTTGTTTGTTCAGGTTTTCCTTCTACACAATAAGTATTCGGCTCATGATTACGGTCACAAGTTTCAAAAGTTAACACGAGTTGACATTGGTTTTTTAGGTCATTTTTTCAAATTGTTTTTAATTTCATCCTTCAATTTTATTTTATTTTGGTATTGGTCTTCATTCTTTTTTTTTCTTTTCTATGAGGTTATCCTAATCATGTTCCCATTATCGCAGGGTTAACGGGTTAACACGGGTTGACCCAGATTTTTTTTTAATTATTTATTTTTTAGTTTCATGGTTCAACTTTAAATTATTTTATAGTTAAGCTTCATAGTTTGATTTAATTTACTTTCATTTATGGGTTTTTTTTACCTTTTATTGACATAGATAATTATTAATGAAATAAGAAATTAACAAAAAACTAAAAGAGGTGGTGTTTTTACTGTGCACCACCTTACAAAATATTATTCATTGTAATAGTGTTTTTTTTCTTTTGTTTTTTTTTATATATATTTGTGTTTTTATTTTTATCATTTCATCATTTAACATTTAATTTACTAAAAATTGGGCTTTTATGATTTATTGTGTTTGCTTTTCTATATTATTATCTCAGTCTCCCAACCTATGTTGCAGGTCTAGCGAATTAATCTAGTTGACTCGAGTTTTTTTTTAATTAGCATTTTTTTCCAACATCATCATTCAACATTGAGTTTATTATGAATTAGACCTCATGATTTATTTTGGTAATTGAGTTTCATGATTTGTTTTAATTTATTTTCTATGGAATTATCTCAATTTCATGACCCGAGTCGCGAGTTTGGCATGTTAACCTAGATTGACTCGGATCATTTTTTTTTCTATAAGTTTATCTTAATCTCATGACCTAGGTCATGAATTTAGTGGGTTAATCTAAGTTAACTCGAGTCTTTTTTGTTTTTTTTTTGTTAATTGATTTCTTCTCAGTTTCATCATTTAACATTGGGTTACTCAGGAATTAGTCTTTAAAATTTATTTTGATTTATTTTATATGGGGTTATCTAGTATCATAACCTAGGTTATTGGTTTGACAAGTAGACTAGGGTCCTTTTTTATCTATTTTTTAATTTATTTTTTTTTATTTTATCTTTCAACATTCAGTTAATTGAGAATTGAGTTTTATAATTTGACTTAATTTGACTTATATGAGATTAACATGGTCTCATGATCCCAATCACAGATTTGATAGATTAACTCTGATTGATCCAATATATTTTTTTTAAATATCATCTTGAAAAAAATATCGTTTTAAAGTTTTTTAGTTAAATTATATTTTATTGCTTATTTAGGTTGTCTTTGAAGAGCAAAGGTAAACAATCTAGTTAAACTACTAAAATTGTAGAGTCTATGATTATTATTATTTTTTTTGTTGGGGACTCTACATATGCGGGTTTTTTTTTTTTTTTTTTTTTTTTACAAAAGAGGAATATGGATCAAAGTATACATTGTAATTTCTCTCAAATAATTTTTTTATTTTAAAAATTTTGCTATTTGGATGATTTTTGCATGTTACGATTGATTTTTTTTATTTTTCAGATATGAGCATTATAAATTAACTTACTAAGTATTTTATATATATAAAAAAAAATCTCACGTTATTTTTTCAAGTATTGATATAAAGATATATAAACTCAAGAAGTCAAACCTCTTCGATCACCAAGTGAATTAGGATTGATTTCCTAGATTAATTATGACTTCAATATTTTTTGAGAAAATCCAAAACTATTTAACTATCAAAATGTATACCCTCATCATGTTAAGATAGATTTCCTTTTCAAGAAACAAAGTTTAAATCAACTATTGTGTTTCGTTAAAAAAGAAGGAGGAAAAAAAAAAAAAAAAACCTAAGCAAATAGTGTGGTGGCTATGTATGCATTGGGGGTCGTTTGTATAAAAAGAAAGAAGAGGGCGAGAAAGGAAAAACGCGTTTGACCTTGTAAAACCCGTCCACCATTACAAGTCTGGACTCTCTTCCTTAATTCTACAGCTAACAAACCTGTCTTTCCCTCTATCATCTCCTTCAATCAAGCCAATCATACCCCTCTCCTTCTCTCTCTCTTCCTTGATCTAGTTCAACAAATATTGTGTGTGGAGGGGTGTTTCTCTTGCTTTCCTTCCTTTTCTTTTCGTTTTTTCACTTCAAGATTGCTTTAGCTTTCTTGATTTGATCAAAGATTTTGTGGGGGTGTTGTGTTTCTCTTTATTTGTCTGTTGGGGAGATTAGATTTGTACTAGGGAGTCTTTCGTAGTTTTTCGCAGTTTTCTTGATAGGTTCAGATTTGTGTTTGTTTTATTAGTCCGCCGTGCCCATGGCGGACTTAGTGAAGCAAATCTTGGCAAAACCAATCCAGTTAGCTGACCAAGTGATCAAAGTCGCTGACGAGGCTAGTTCTTTTAAGCAAGAATGTGGAGAACTCAAATCCAAGACTGAAAAATTAGCAACCCTTCTTCGTCAAGCAGCAAGAGCTAGTTCTGATCTCTATGAGCGACCCGCACGCAGAATCATAGAGGATACTGAACAAGTTCTGGACAAGGCCTTGATTCTCGTTATCAAATGCCGAGCGAATGGACTGATGAAACGTGTTTTTACTATCATTCCTGCGGCTGCTTTTCGGAAAATGGGCTCTCAGTTGGAGAATTCTATTGGAGATGTGTCTTGGCTGTTGCGTGTGTCTGCATCAGCTGATGATCGTGATGATGAGTACTTGGGGCTCCCTCCTATTGCTGCAAATGAGCCAATTTTGTGTTTGATATGGGAGCAGATTGCAATTCTTTATACTGGGTCTGTTGATGATAGATCTGATGCTGCTGCTTCCCTTGTTTCGCTTGCTAGAGACAACGATCGGTATGGGAAGTTGATTATTGAAGAGGGTGGAGTTCCTCCTTTGTTGAAGTTGGTGAAAGAAGGGAAATTGGCAGGTCAAGAGAATGCTGCAAGAGCAATTGGGTTGTTGGGTCGTGACCCGGAAAGCGTGGAGCATATGATTGTTGCTGGTGTTTGTTCAGTGTTTGCGAAAATACTCAAAGATGGTCCTATGAAGGTCCAGGTTGTTGTCGCTTGGGCTGTGTCGGAGTTTGCTGCTAATTATCCTAAATGTCAAGATCTTTTTGCTCAGCATAATATAATCCGGTTGCTGGTGAGTCATATTGCGTTCGAGACGGTTCAAGAGCATAGTAAGTATGCTATTGTTAGTAAGGCTACTTCAATCCATGCTCTTGTTATTGCTAGCAATAATTCGAATGTTACTAATGATGTAAATAAGCAAGTAGTTGATGAGGATCAAAGTCGAATTCCTTATCCTACGCGGGATAAGAGCCCGAATCAATTGCATACTGTGGTCACCAATACTATGGCAATGAATGCTGCGACCAAGCGGCCTCTACAAAAGCCAGGGGCCAATACTAATGGTGCTACTCATGTAAACTTTGCCAAGAGTAATGGTAGCAACAATTTGAAGCAAAATTATCAGCCCCATCATCAGCATAATCATTCAATTTCGGGGGTTAGTGTTAAGGGGAGGGAGCTTGAAGATCCTGCTACGAAGGCCAATATGAAAGCAGTGGCAGCAAGAGCACTTTGGCATCTTGCCAAGGGAAACTCTCCAATTTGCCGTAGCATAACTGAATCTAGAGCGCTCTTGTGTTTTGCGGTGCTATTAGAGAAGGGACCTGAAGATGTTCAATACAATTGTGCCATGGCTTTGATGGAAATCACAGCGGTTGCCGAGAAAGATGCTGATTTGAGAAGATCAGCGTTCAAGCCTAATTCACCGGCTTGCAAAGCTGTTATTGATCAAATGTTGAAGATTATTGAAAAAGCTGACTCTGAACTCCTCATGCCTTGCATCAGAGCTATTGGGAATTTGGCAAGGACATTTCGAGCAACAGAGACAAGGATGATCTCCCCATTGGTTAGACTTCTTGACGAGAGAGAAGCAGAGGTCTCTAGGGAGGCTGCAATTGCCCTCGCAAAGTTTGCCGGCAAAGAAAACTACCTCCACCTCGACCACTCCAAGGCAATTATAAGTGCTGGAGGGGCGAAGCACTTAATCCAGCTTGTTTACTTTGGTGAACTAATTGTTCAGCTCTCAGCATTGCCTCTCCTATGCTATATTGCACTTCATGTCCCGGATAGCGAGGAGCTTGCCCAGGCAGAGGTGCTCACTGTCCTAGAATGGGCATCCAAGCAATCTTACATGGTTCAAGACGAAAAATTGGAAGCATTGTTGCCAGAGGCTAAAAGTAGATTGGAGCTTTATCAATCCAGAGGTTCAAGGGGATTCCATTGATTCATATTAATGTTTAACGTAGTTTGTTGCTGCATTGATTTTTCTCTTATTTATCTTCTGTCTTTGCAATGGAGTGTACATAAATGGTAGCTGCATTTCGTTCTTTTACAAAGCTGCTATTGCTTTATTATGTGTTATCTTCATTTGTTAACACCCATTATTCAATATTTATATTCATGTTCATGGTTAATCTCAAGGCTGAATTTATGTTATCTTGGTTCTTCACTCTCTATTCGCGTTTCCACCATGTATTCCACCATTGTTTTGGTTTTATTATTGAAACGCTTCAGATAATTCACTGCTGCCTAAGCATAGTTGTTGTATGCGCATGCTCGCTGGCAGTCGATCCTGTTCTTGGGATTCGGCCTTGTTACGATTCTCTTCTCTATAATGACCGACCACATTCCGTTCTGCTGTTTGCAGCAAATTTGTTCATTTTCTTAAAAAAAATTTAAAAAAATTGATGATTGATGGAATTATTGGCATGTTGGTGATAAAGCAGCTTAGTTGGAATTGCCATAAAAGGAGACAAGGTGGGGAAAACATGTCTAAAATGGTTAGGATACGAGTAGAAGGCGGGGAAATGACTTTTAAGAAATTGATCAGAAAGTGAACTAGGTATGGTTTTATTGACCTGAGATTTTTCCTCTGGTTTTTGGCGTACATAGAAGAATTATTCAACCTCGTGGCTTGGACAATTTCACACAAGCTACTATATAAATTATACACAAATATCTGCTTCTGTCATGTGATGCTCAACAGATTTTCTATTTTTTTTTTACAGGCTGTTTATTGTTCAACGTATGAGAAAAGTGATGTGACATTAGCATTTAATTCTTGAAACCCAGTCGAGAAATGAACTAGTTCACTCTGCTACTCAATTCCACCAAATTAACATGATAATTACAGTTAATTTCATGAACCTGCTTTTAATTTAATATGCTTTGTAACTAATCGATTGGTTATACATAGTATTATTATATTTATTATTAATAAAAATTTAATTTATTTTTAATATTCATATAATATTAGATTAATAAATCTAATATTTTATTTATAAATTTAAAATAAAGAAAAGTTGATATGATAAAAATGTTTTGCAAATGAGATTATAAAGTTGTTATAATTATGAGATTCTTATTGCATCAAAGCATTATTCTTAAAATATTCATGGTCGATACTCTCTTAAATACTAGACATTCAATAGAGCCTAGAGACTAATACATATTGTGTTCTTTTCTTTATGAAATGGAGCAGTTGTTCTTATAAGTCGAGGTATAGGAGATACCTAGAGCTAATATGTAGGTGCTTGTCATAAAGCATGTACACTGAACTGACCCGTATGAGAATTTCATACAGGTGATCCTTAGACTTGATATCACTAAGTTATCTTATATAGAGAATGTTATGTTTTGATCTAGTTACACGTTATGGTAAAGGTAACAAATGGGCAGACAACTATATAAAGGTATTGGAGTGATCAGGAGATGATTCATCACCTTAGGTTAATTGAGAAAAATGTTCCACATGTTCTCAAATATTATTGATTGTTAAATCCTTACGCAAGGTGGAATGGGATTTAAAAACAAATCAAATTATACTCAAATTATCAATAACTATAATGTTGCGAACAAATATGATTTGACATGACAAATAAACTTCATGCTAAAATGTCTAAATTGAAATATTATTGATGAAAGGATAATAATTACACAAAGAAACATGTAACTAAAAGATTAAGTCAAACCACTTATAATTTTTCTAATATTTGGAGAATCATGACATGTTGTTAAACGGTGCACTTAATCTTTAAATATAAATTAATCAATTATTGAATTGATAATAAATTAAATTATTTGATTTATTTAATTCTATTTATTTAGAATTATAATTTATATTTGGGTCAACATATTAAGAACCTAATGGGTCACGCATATTAAGAACTATTAATCAGAAATTAAACTGAGATAATTAATTAAGTGTGACTTGATTGAAAATAATTTTAGAAATTAAATACTAGAATGTATTTAATTCAGGGATTATAATTTTAATCCTAGAATAATCAAGTAGAGACTTGATTAATTAAATTTCTAAAATTATTCTTAAATAATATATGAATATTATTTAAGGGGAAAATAAATATTTTGTTATTTATAGAATTTTTAGGATTCCCTATAATATAAAGATATGGATCTTATTTTTAAAAAAAGTTTTCTGTTAGACAGAAAAGAAAACTACGTAAATCACAAAATAAAGAGTTATCACTCTAGGCATAGCAATTCCTCTCTCCTAAATAGGAATTTAGAAGATTTTTCACTGGTGGTTCGTGTGGATTATCGTTGAAAGTCAAACAATTTGATGGCTTGTGGTTTGCGACAATCTAACCTTTAAAGAATTATTTAAAGGTAGAGAAGATCAGATTTTCAGATAATAAATCCCTAAACAACTCTAGATCTGTCTAACGAGATTCAAAAAACTTCCAAATATTATTTTAAATTTATTCTTTTCACTGTATATATGTATAATGGGAATCCAACATATTCACCTTTTGCCTTTATCTCCCAACAAATTCATTCACTTGTCACTATGTTTTGGGCTGGATTTTCTTCCATAAATTACTCACCTCATTCTGAACTCCTTGTTTTATTATGTTTTTCATGTTATTTAAGAAAACCTTAAAATGTATCGAGACGGCTAGTGATAAAAATCCATTACATGGGCCACAATGTTTCTGGGTATCTAGTACTTCTGCCTCTCATCTAGGGTTACCACAAATCGAGCATGATACGAAGTTTCTACAAAGGCATGTGTTATTTGGGTTCCCCTCCCCCACCAAGTGCCTAAAATAAAACATTGCATTTGAAAATCTCTGTGCCTGAGACTGCCCATATAAACATAACTGAAAACAATTCATGTGTTATCCTGTCTGTCATATGGGACACTCTTGTTCATAGACATAGGCATCATATTGCAAAATCTCATGTCTAATAAGCAAATATAAAAGCAAATAACAACATGTTATTGATTGCGATAAAGATTATTTTTTAAATTAATTTTTATTTAAAAATATATCAAAATAATTTTTTTAATTTTTTTAAAATAATTTTTTAAAATAATCAAAACTTTTGAAAAATATAAAGAAAAGGACAGTTCAACTAATCCGTTGACAGCATACCATAAATATTCCCAATTTCCCGTATTCGTGAAACAAGTTTATAAAGGCTTGACGATAACCCGTTGACAGGTAGTTTTTGCATTGGAACTTGTCATGAACAAGACCGAATCTCACATTTTTTATTCAACTTGTGCATAACAAAGACATTAGAAAGAGACTGGTTGAACTAATCAACAGGACGCTGCAACTTGGAATAGAACTAATAATATAACCATGGCTAGTTGCGTGTAGAAAGAACTTGTGCCTATGTTCTAAGAAGTCTGTTATAATATCACCACCGAAAATTAAATGATATTTAATAAAATAATATCTAAATCATATCCTTAAAAAGAAATTCTAAGGCAATGTTTCTAGAGGAGGTGCTGAGAACATAGTAACTAGAAAAAGGGTTATACATTTGTTTTATTGTTGAATTTTATCCTTGAATATTCAATTTTTTAGCCAATAAACTCCAACTCAATCTTGCTAAATCAAGCAGCTTGAACTATCAGAGTACCATTGCACTCCATAGTCCATAGACACAGCAAATTTCTCCCTTTCCAAACCACCACAGGCCTTCACATCTTGAACCCTTCTATGGGCTAACATCTGAAAGTTGTAGTAAGCCCATCAGCAACAGAATCCATTTATTTTCACTTTGTTGGGAGGCCTCAAGGCTTATACATCTTGGACCCTCCATGGGCACAGAAACATTTTCCGTTGGTGTTGTAAATCAAAAGGTCAAAACAGGACATGTGGCAGGCAGGAAGACTACAAAGGATCGTTGGAGGGAATGAGAGTCATTCATTACACCGAACACTTATCCTCACTTCAACCACTGCATTTGCTTCCAAATCTCATCCATTCATCCCATAATCCATTACCAGCCTAGAAAACAAGAAGATCATACTACTTACACTCTTCTGTCACTAATAAAACTTCGCCCTCTTTTCTCCTCTTCTTTTTACCTCTTCTTTCTTTAGCCTCATCATCATCACAACCATGGCAGCTGCAGTAACTGCTGCAGTCTCCTTTCCTTCCTCTACCAAGTCTACCTCTCTTTCTTCAAGAACCACTCTCATTGCACCAGAAAGAATCACCTTGAAAAAGGTACTGGCTTATTTGATATAGCACTTCTATTTTTTTTTTATATATGGAGCTTGTCTGAGGAGAAGTTTTTCTTTTTTCTTTTTTCTTTTCCTGGCTTCGGCTATATCTTCAGGCCCCAGTTTACTACAGAGATGCGTCTGCTAGTGGAAGAGTGATTTCCATCAGAGCCCAAGTCACCACAGAGGCTCCAGTTAAGGTTGAGAAGGTATCAAAGAAGGATGATGAGGGAGTGGTTGTTAACAAGTTCAAGCCTAAGAACCCTTACACTGGAAGATGTCTTTTGAACACTAAGATCACTGGTGATGATGCTCCTGGTGAAACTTGGCACATGGTCTTCAGCACTGAAGGTATGCCTGGCCTCCAATTCTCATCTAGCTAAATCATCCACCTTATAAATGTATAGTTAGTTAAAATCAAACAGTTGGTTTATATATGGAAAATGCATCGATATTGGACTGACTCATTTATGATATGGTAATTGAATCTCGGAACTGACTGATAAATTGCTCGATTGTCAATGTCTTACATGCAAATCAACAAAATAAACTTCGCACATTTTAGCTAAATCATTAGTACTATATGAATTGATCTTATTGGTTGATTGGTTACTTGGGGTGGTTTAGGAGAGGTACCCTATAGAGAAGGGCAATCAATTGGAGTAATTCCAGATGGTATTGATAAGAACGGGAAGCCTCATAAACTAAGATTATATTCAATTGCCAGCAGTGCTATTGGTGACTTTGGAGACTCCAAAACTGTGAGTTTTTCATCCGATTTTCCGTTCATATTTTTCTTGCACGTACGAGTTTCTAGCGTATTCTAAGAAAATGGTCTTGAGTTCATGTAAAATTGATGCGAATTTGCTCTCGTGTTTAACAGATGCCAAATTAGCAAATTCAATTAATTGTCAGAATGTTCCGCTTGCTATCCTTTTTCTTAGCAATGCCAGGTTTTAAGTTTAACTCATTTTGGTGAGGATGATTCATCCTCGTTCAGGTTTCTTTGTGTGTGAAGAGGCTTGTCTACACCAATGAACAAGGAGAAATTGTAAAAGGAGTTTGCTCAAATTTCTTGTGTAAGGCTCCAGGACACTCTATAAACATTTTTTTTGTCCAAATTTAAAAGCTACCTGTGTTAAAGATCATTGGCATATGGGATGAGAGAGAGAATTGTGACAAATCAGTAACAATGAATCAAGAGACCTCAGCTAACATCCAGAAATGGATGAATGACATACATTTCAGGTGACTTGAAACCTGGAGCTGAAGTAAAGATTACAGGGCCTGTTGGGAAAGAAATGCTTATGCCAAAAGATCCAAATGCCACTATCATTATGGTATTATCCACTTATAATGAATTTGCTTAATATATATATATATATATATATATATATATATATATATATATATATATATATATATATATATATATATTAAGCAAATTCATTATCAGCCTTTTGAATGTAACTCCATTGTGGTCAATACTATTCCTTGAACTAAAATTCTTATGCATTGAATTTGCAGCTTGGAACTGGAACTGGTATTGCTCCTTTCCGATCATTCTTGTGGAAAATGTTCTTTGAGAAGCACGATGACTACAAGGTAAAACAAAAGCAACCATTTCCTGCTCTTTGCGAATGTGAGGATTTCGTCAATTAGCTGATAATCGTCATACGATTAACTTGGTTAAAAATCGCAATGGTTTGTAGTTCAATGGTCTGGCATGGCTCTTCCTGGGTGTCCCGACAAGTAGCTCATTGCTCTACAAGGAGGTGAGGCAAACAAATCATTTCACTACTCTAGCTGCTTTAATCCTAGGACTCCAGGAGCGAAATAAACATTGGAATAGTGTTAGTGAAATTGCCTTTATTCGGTGGACAGGAATTTGAGAAAATGAAGGAGAAAGCCCCCGACAACTTCAGGCTGGACTTCGCAGTCAGTAGAGAGCAAACAAACGACAAAGGGGAAAAGATGTACATCCAAACCCGGATGGCAGAATACGCAGAAGAGCTGTGGGAATTACTAAAGAAAGACAACACTTATGTCTATATGTGTGGGTTGAAGGGAATGGAGAAGGGAATTGATGAAATAATGGTGTCATTGGCTGCTAAAGATGGTAAGAAATAACAAATCATTTCGCTTAATTCTATAGCGATGATTTATTTGATTCATGCTTCCGATTCCACTGCTGTCTTTTGCTTTGTTTTGCAGGCATCGATTGGCTTGAGTACAAAAGAAGTTTGAAGAAAGCAGAGCAATGGAATGTGGAAGTCTATTGATGCTATGATTACTTGTACAGATATTTCCCCTCTTTTCTGGTTATTACAAGCAATCATCTTCCTGTAATGATTTCCACTGCATTGTTGTAGATAGGTAATATGCATGGTTTGTAGTTTTTGGCTAGAAAATCCTTTTCGTTTTTTCTTTTTTAATGAATGAAGCGAATGTATTTTATGGCATTTGGAAACAAGAGTTATTATTTCTTGAGCAATCACAGTATGCAAAACATTTATATGCATGAGTCAACTTCTATGATCTCTGCTGTATGAATGTTCTGATTTCTTCAGAATCTGTCAGTTTCAAGCACACTTTTTTGTTGAATTCCTCTAATTTGGGATGAGTTCAGGATGCCTAAGTTTTGGGCACAGACACCATCAGCCAAAACTCTTAGCCTAGCCATGCACGTCATGATTTTTAATATTTCTTTATCCCTAAAATTATTTTTATTTAATTATTCAATAATAAAACGCATGAGAATTGTTTTGCATGGAATATTGTTTTTTTTTTTTTAAATAACTAGGACAGGCGCGTGATACTAAGATTGCAAAAGTAGACCTATTTTTTTTTTAAGCTAAATAAAAATAGAGGCCTTTTTTTTTTAAGTTAAATAAAAAAAATATACCAGGTAAAATTGTATTTTTTTAAAAAAATTAAAGGACAAAAATGCATTAATTAACAAAAAAAAAATGCTAAAGGGTAAAATGTGAGAAATAAAGAAAAAAAAGGCTAGTCACCCTTTAGCCCTTTTTGGCACACAAGCCTCTTATTGTGTTTTGATTTAAATTGAAAAAATAAAAAAAACAAAGATGACTGCAACCTCAAAATTTAACGATTGAAGGGTTGCTAAAAAATCAAGGCAGAAAAACCTTGATTTTCAATTTATGTGGACTAAAACTATATATCTAGTAAACACTCTATAGACTTTCATTAATTAATTTGTGGATTTAAACAACCCAAATATGATTTAAAAAATCCAAAAACACCTTAAATTCAAAAAAAATCTCAAGCTTAGATCTAAAAGAACACCCTAATGGAAACCTCTTCATTGAATATAATCATTTAACATTAAAATCTACCATTTTAATGGTTGAAGTCGATATCAATTAGAACTTTCTTTCTTTACTGATTGAAAAGCATATTCAATGATCTAGATGAGTATAGATATTACTTACACTACTAAAACACTTAGGTTTTGTCATGAAGCTTCATTGTCATATGAACAGTGAAGCTCCTTTAAAAAAAAACCCATCCTTTTTTGTTTAATTTTCACCCTTTATTTCTTATTTTTTTCTTATATAATCCTTTTATGTCCTAATTAGATGAAATTGAGTTTGAAATTGTATTAGAAAAAAAATATTTAAATAAAGAGAACTTATTTTGTTTAATTTTTATCCTCTAATGTTTTTTAATTTTTCTTGATTCAGTCCTTTTATGGCAAGATGAGATTAAGTTTGAAATTATGTTAAAAAAAAATATTTAAAGAAAAAGGACTTAAATGTAAAACACGAAGAAAATACATGGCCACTCGTAAATTCATGACAATTTCCATTTTGATCCATAAACTCATTTTATTTGTTTTCTAGTTTATGAGTTAGAAAGAGAAGAGAAAGACTTTCTAGATAACAATAAGAAGAGAGAAAGTCATCAGTTGATTACAATTCGACCATAAAAAAAAAATCTTTGTGTCAATGGGTTTCTCTTTTCTAGAGGAGTTTTATTAGAGGTGTTTTTTCCCTTTAAAAATTGCAGGAATGGCAAATTGAGTTTCATTTGGATTTTTGAATTCATTTGATTTTTGTTTTTTTTTTTTTTTTTTTGTAATTTTGAGTTGTTTTAGGGTTATTTGATGGTTCAAATAAATCTTTTATGGTTTTTTGAAGTGTTTTTGGTTGAAAATAGGTTTGAAAATTAAATTTTAGGGCCAATTCCCCTCCTGATTTTCTAGACACCACAATGGTGATCGAATTCTAAGCAGTAGCAGACAATGTATTACATGCTTTTTTATATAAAAAAATTAGCAGGGGTAGACTACATGTTATTCACCCTTTTAAAAAAAAAATTAACTCCTCAACCATGAGGTATACCATGATAATAAAACAATTATCTGAATTGCTCATAATCTAGTTCTTCTTGATAGAACAAATCACATGGAAATTGATAAACACTTCATCAAAGAAACCATTGATGGTCAAATGATCTACATGCCATATACTCTAACCACCGAACAAGTTACTTATGTACTTACAAAAGTATTTCATAAAAAACAATTTAACTACTTGATTAGTAAGCTGACAATAAAAGATATCTTCAAGCAAACTTGCGGGGGAGTGTTGTAAAATAGAAGATTCTAAATTAAGTTGTTGACTTGGCTTCTGAATTCATGCCTTTTAGTCTCTTGAATCTTGTATAAATTATTTTGAATCAAGTAAATAAATTGATTTCCAAGTAATACTCTTTGTCTTCACAATCAATAGATCGAAGGAAGAGCAGGAAAGGACCGTGAGTTCGATGGCAACGAATATCTAACACGCGAGAATCCAGGGCATGGAAAAGCCTTTCCGACAAGCTAAAATCCAGGGCCAAGTCATCAACAAACACGCAGTCTGCTCCCTAAAAAGTGCAAGAAAGATTTGAGCAAATAATAAGGCCCAATAATCAAACACAAACTTATAAACAATGTAATGATCACCAATCGACTATAGTTTTATCTTTGGATGAACAGTAAAAACACTAAATCATTTAGTTTATTTGTAATTTGACACACATTTATTAATTTTTTTTCATTTTCTTACTATTATATCACTATGCATTTGGTTTTTGTTGGTTTTTGCAGTGGATAAATCTTCAATCCACCATGTCAACAACAATGTTAGTCAAAAGATGTATTTTTCTAGATGTCACTTATTCGAGTTTTACAAACCTCAGGATCACTGGAGGCTTACATGGTCGTTAACTTCAGGACTCATGGGATTAGTCGAGGTGCGCGCAAGCTGGCCCGGACACCCACGTTAATAAAAAAATAAAAAAAAAGATGTATCCCCCTTGACTTTCTTCTATTTTAACATTTTAGACAATAAAAGGAGATTATATATATGTTGTTTGATGACACCAAACCACCCATTTTTGCTTAGCTTTTCGAAAAATCTACTAGAGATTTAATGGTGGAATTTAGATTGTTCTTATGTGATGTCAAGGTATGACTTAGTTTTTATTTCTATTGTTAACTATGGATAAGACATAGCTAAAAATATCACAACAAATAATAATAATAAAAAAAACATTTCATGATTGTATTAAAAACTCTTTACCTGATTCATAGTTGTAGAAACTTAAGTGACTTTTTCAACATATTAGTTAGATTATTCATAGTATTAATCTTTTCTATAATAATATCATTCAAAGTAATAATATCTTAAATAAAATGGTGATTAATGTCAATGTGTTTTATCCTTTCATGAAATATCTATTTTACTATTAGAATACAAAACAATCATCGCAATTGAGCTCACTCGGTATAGCTCATAGTCAAATAGTCTTTTTGTTTTTTTAAAAAAATAATTTCCTTGACTTTCAAATATTTTACCTTTAATTGTGTGTTTGATAATGTAGTGCATAGTATTTTTTTAAAATTTTTTTTTTCTAAAAATAATTATTAAAATAATATTTTTTTAGTTTTTTTTAATTTTAATATTAACACATCAAAACTATCAAAAAGTACCTAAAAGTCATCAATTTGATACTTTTTAAGGAGAAAAACATTTTGAATAAACAAGTTGAACTGCAAAAACAAACACACTCTTTTGACTCATTTGTTTCATAAAAAATAACTTATTGGAAATTACTTTCTAAAGTTTTTCATATTTGTTTACTTTTAGGAAAGTTGATTTATAAAAAATAAAAAATATCATATTATTTGCTAATTATATCAAATATAGTCATCAATCTTTTGATTGCTATATATTTTGTTTCTAATCTTTTTTTATTTCAATTTTTTCCTTTAAAATTTGATTTAATTTGAATTTTGTATTAATTTTAGTCTTTATTTTTTTTATTGTTATTTTTTTTCTCTTCTTATTTTTTTAATTAAATTTTCTTTTATCTATCATATTTGATTTTTATTTTTATTGTTATTTATTTTATTTAAAATAATTTATGAAACCAGAGTTTTTTTCAATTTCATTATCTTTTAATTTTTTTATCTGTCAAATTTGATCTCAATTCTTTTTATTACTATTTTTTATTTAAAATAATTTATTTTTTATAAACCACTTAAAAAACTATTTTTTTGACAAACAAATAAAGTCTAAATTAACTCTTTGCATAGTCAAAATTCAACTTCACCTTTTATAATATTGATTTGATATTTTATTTATTAACCCGAGTCACCTTTGGCGAATTTACCCGACTCGGACCCAAACCTCACGCTGAATAATAACTATGATTAAAAACACCCCTGCCCTTACAAATCTTCTGGGTCCGAGAGAAAAAGGAAAAAAAAAAAAAAAAAAAAGAAGAAAGCCCTACTATCTCTCTCGAATTAATCAATCATAAATGGCGGAGGAGCAAGTGGCGGCGACCAAGGAGGAGAGATCGACCGGCAGGGTGGTTCGTTTCAGCGACAAGAAAGGATTTGGATTCATCAAACCTGATGCCGGCGACAAAGATCTCTTCGTTCACCACTCCGCCATCAAATCCGACGGTGGATACCGTACTCTTTACGAAGACGACGTCGTCGAGTTCACCATTCTACTGAACGACGACAAGTACCAAGCGGTTGACGTCACTGCCCCCGGTGGCGGACCTATAAAACGCCGCACTACCTTCTCCGGTGGATTCAACCGCCGCAACAGCAATACCAATGGTGGTGGCTGCTTCAATTGTGGGAATCCTGGCCACATAGCTAGGGAGTGCAACAATAACAGTAGTAAGAGTTACAATTACAATAATAATAACAATCGCACCGGCGGCGGCGGCGGCGATTTTGGTTGCTACAAGTGTGGGAACAGTGGGCATTTTGCGAGGGAGTGTACGAAGGGGAATAATAATAATGGGTGTTACAGTTGTGGAGGGTTTGGACATGTTGCGAGGGACTGCCCGGGCGGGAGTGGAGCTTGTTATAACTGCGGTGGGCATGGACATTTGGCTAGGGATTGCACCAGTGCGAGAGGAAGTGGTGGAGGAAGGTTTGGTAGTGGTAATACCGGCGGGTGTTTTAATTGTGGGAAGGATGGGCATTTTGCTAGGGATTGTCCTGAATGAAAGATGGATGATGGTAATTGTTGCTGTTACTTATGGGTTTATCTATGCTGGTTGCTTCTTGTTTGGGTTCATGATATAGATAGGATTGTGTTGCGGTTCCACCCAGTTTTGACACAATATATGTGATAAATTCGGATTAAAAGTTAGGCTTTTTTTTTTTTTTTTTCTAATTTCTATCATTGTTAAATGACATTGGAGTAGTTCTCTAATTGAGCGGTTCTATTTTTTGTCAAGTGTTAATTATGGGATTTTAATGTGATGGTTTGATGCTTTTTTGGTATTGCTGTTATGGGAAGTCGATGTTTCTTATTCTGTCATTGTTTGGTTCGATGATGAATGCTCCAACTGCAGCTTCTCCTTTTAGTGTTGGTTTTCTTATGGGACTTTTGCAATGTGTTCCATATTCAGGTTGATATGTTTTTGATGTAATAGACTCTTTGGTCGGAATCTTTAACGTAGTGCTTTTCTGATGTGAGTATATGGCTGAGAGTTTGGAATAATGATTTAGAAGTACTGATGTCCCACTCTGATATGAATTCGTCTTTCTGTTCTCTGGTTGATTGGGTTAGGAGAGATATCATGGAATTCCTGATCTCTGTCTCTTGCAGATTAGCTTTAACGTGAAAGGGTTGTGTTTAGAGAAACTTGATTTCACAACCATGTCCCTTCTTAAAGCATGTCGAAGTTCAAGTCCATGGCAGTCTGCTTTGGATGGTTTGCCATGTATTTCTCCCATGTTTCAAAAGGAATGTTTGTTCCTGGGTGACAACGTTGATTGCTTGAAGTGATGTTTTAGGGTTGATATGAATCAGAGTTTTATGACTTTTCTTACATCCATCGAGGTTTCCTTTACTGAATCCCAAACTGCCAAATGCTACAAGTAGAGAAGCTTTTAGGGCAGTTGAGTTTGGCTTTTGAGAGTTGAGCTTGGGCTGTGAAATTGTACAAGGATCGTAAGAGCATGAGAGCTGCCCACTCGTGGCTGTGTGTAGTTCAGCTGCGTGTGTGATAGGCTAGTAAAGTTGTGAAGATATAATGATTTCAGTTTTTTTTTACTGTAAAATATTGGGAATGGGGTTGTTATTGATGAAGTTTTAGGTTGTCACTGATACTGGAACTGTTGTGGCGTAAAGGTAAGCTCTTGTATAAGCTCAACTTTGTTTATGGATTGCCACTCCCAATGCGTATACTTCACTTCAACACTAAAAAATCTATTAGAGCTATTTTTGGTGTTTTATGATGTTCGAGATTAGAGCAAAGAAATTCAAGAAATCAATTAATGAATTTCTTTAAGATATATGGGTTAAGTTGAACTTTAAAAAGATATTAAAAAATAAAAAAAAGCTTTAATTAATTTGATTTGATCAAGAATGGCCTGTAGAGGAGCTTCTAGAAATTACAAAAAACACTGGAATAAGATAATTTAAATATTATAGTTTTGACCTTTAATCATTGTATTGGTTATAACTAGAGCTACAAAATGAATTTTGATGTGATTCTAGTTGCATTGAAAACTAGACATTCATACATTTTCCAATAACATATGGTAGACATCCTATTTCATCAAGATGAGTGAGAACTTTTTATTTGAAGTTGTGTTTTAATTCTGCTAGCAAATTATGAAATTTGACTCTGAGCTTGTTTTAATTAGTTGAGTTATTATTTATTTATCTTTTAGATTGTTATAGAGTCTGTGGCATTTAAGGGTTATTTGGGATAGATTTTATTTTATTATTTTAGTTATTTTGGGCTTTTAATGTGTTAAGGTCATTTATCAAGTCTAATCCATTAAATCAAATTAGGGTTGACTTTCCATTATATAAATCAATTGTTAATATTATTTTGAGGTTGATGAATTTTATCTACAAGTTGTTGCATATTGTGTGCTTTTTTTTTTATGTGGTTGAGGGATTCTCATACTAAATTTTTTATTGAACTTGCAAACTCTTCAAAATATTAATTAATTTCGTTGTGATTTATACTTCTTCTTCACGTCTCGTTATAGACATAGGATGAGAGTGATCAATTGTATATAACTTTTGTTCTTCAAGACAAGGTTCTTATTGGGTCAAGTTGCAAACTTTTCTTTAAACCTCAAATTAGCAATTTAAAGGATAATTCCGCATGAGTTTAATATCAAAGCATAACTAATTTTAGGTTATATCTCTTTAATTATTATTATTACAAGTAATTCTAGGGTTTTCTTTAGATTTTGTCACATCTAGGATTTGGTTTCTTGTTTTTCTTAGTTTCTTTTTCTTTAGGGTTTCGGCTACTACCAAAAAAAAAAGATATGTTCTTGATTAATCTTTGTGGTGTTTAAGTTTTTTTTTTTTTTTAAAAAAGAAAAAGATAATCAGTTTCATATTGGGAAAAAAGTCTTGAAGTTGCTAAAAAAAAAATTGCATACAAACAACAAATTGTGTTCTTTTTTGTGACTTGAGAAATTTAGCACCTATTTTTTTAAAAAAAAAAAGAATAAAAAATCACAAATCTTGGAAGGATTCTTGGAGAAGCAATTCGGAAATTTTAGATCTTGCATGAATTAGGGTTTAGCTGAAACTTGTCTTGGAATTTTTTGATGATTTTGATTGAACTGGCAAACTTTTTGAATGATTGATTAAATTTATTGTGATTTATATTTCTTATTCACATCTTATTATAAACATAGAGTTGGGGATGATCAATTGTATATAATTTTGGTTTTTCAAGGCAATCTTCTTGTTTGGTCAAATTATAAACTTTCTTCGAATCTTAAATTAGCAATCTAAGAGACAATTTCACACCAATTAAATAACCTTTTCACTTGTCATGAATCCTTTATGGAATTGAAGATATATTTCTTTGGCTTTTGAATGTTGATGATAAAGTGGGTTTCTTAGATTTTGGATACAGGGGATTGTTTTTAGTTAAATGTAACCTTCTTTACTTGAAATTTAGTTGTGTGGAAGTGGAAATTGTTGTTATCATTTTGCACCTGTAATTGCAGGGGCATGTTAGCAGTACAGGACTCCTTAGCGAAGCTACAAGAAAAGAACTTCACTGTAGATTTGATGATCTCTGCCCTTATGCAATACGGGGATATTGCAGGTACAGAGAAGCCTTTCCTATATTGGATAGCCTGCAAGTGATATTTCTGTTTTTTGTGATATAAAGTGATCAAGCGATATGGAGAACAGTTATGTCGACTTGATTGGAACGAGTCTTCCATATAAAAAAAGCTTCAACATGAAGCACTTTTGCCACTTATTTCTTTCATGAGAATTACCGTAACGACCTTTTCGTGTCTGGCAGTGGGTAGTGCAATTTGAATACGAATACAGTAATGGAAGAATTATCTTCCCAAAGTATTTTCCATTAAGAAGTTGTGTCTAAAACATGAGTTCAGCTCTATGTCCATGGAATCTTGGAGATTTCAGGTGAGGATTCGCGAGCTGAAGTTCTCAAATTTGCACCTTCTGTTAGGTGGAACCCAAGCAGTCCAATGTTTCATTGGGTTCGAATTTCAGGCCTTTCTGCTGGGCTTATGAAGTATCAACCTTCAGGGCTTTTGATGATTTAAGCAGTAACCATGGTGGGTTGGGTTTAGATTCATGCATTGCTGTCTGCTTTAGGATTTTCGTTGATCAACGCAAGAACCATTGAACAACAAGTTTCTCAAACCCAGAAAAGAGAAGAAAAAAAAGATATCCTATGAGTGTCAAGTTGCTAACTTGTGCAAGTGAAACAATAGCACCGTGATAGATTAATATAGACGTCTTATATTTATCGATTGAGACGAGCCCTTTCCATTCTCCCAAGAGACACCATAAACAAAATTCACAAAGGACTTCCTTTCCTTTTTACGATGATATGGGTTTCCACTTGCCAGAGGATAAGATTTCTAGATGAAATGGAATTTAAGAATATTTAAAAACCACAAGGGCTCCATTAGAGTATGAACAGTGGTAGTCACACATGTCCCATCTCACTGGGCATCATCCTTCCTCGCGTGTGAGCCATGCACGGCTCAAACGGGGTAATGGAAGCCCTGATCAGTTTGTACGAGGTCAATGGTAAAAGAAAACTTTAGACTGGTGTTGACCTTTGAAGACTAAAGAAACCGGTCTGAACTTCAAGGGCATTGTAATCCTAGTATATCTACAGTCAATCAATCATGTGCACAATCGCGCAGCACTTATTGAATTGTTTCCGATTTCATCATACCTTTGTAGGTATTGAAATTTGGAATCTCCTGCCTGCCGCCCCTTCTGTAACTATACAAGATGGAGTTAAAATCCATAAGAGTGCAGAACCCCAACGCATCCTTTGCTAACATCCAAGAGCCTATAAATAATATATAATAGTATTCATCACCATTACTTTAATGTTATTATTCACACTCTGGCAGTACCCCTGGCATTGGCTCAACCTCCCCTCAGAATATGATATTTCCCTTTGCCCTAAGCAAGCTTGGCAATTTGTACACGATAACCAACCTCTTACTGCGACGGCCTTTGTGCATGTGCTCGTATATTGGGCCCTAGACGCGTATATATACTGCCCCACAGTCCTTGCTGCTAGCACATGATACTCACTTTCTTTATATATAGGACGACAGGTTTCTCCCCAGACAAACCAATCCTTACAAACTTCCAAGATCCACCAATCAAAACAAACAGAAAACCTCTCTAAATTCTCAAATTCATTCATCGATGGCTAGGCCTCAACCTTACATTTCTCTATTCTTTTTCAGTTTCCTTCTCATTGTTTCAGGTAAGAGCAATATGAACAATCTTTGATTCCTCTTTCTTTATTGTGTAGTCAAATGCTCTGTAACTCTTTTTTTTATCACGTATTTATGTGGTGAACTTATGTGTCACGCAGGTGGATATTCATCAACGTTTACGATAATAAACAAGTGCAATTACCAAGTTTGGCCTGGCATGCTATCAAACGCGGGTACCCCACAACTTCCCACTACAGGTTTTGTTCTCCAACCTGGTGAATCAAATTCAATTTCCTTCCCAGAGTCTTGGTCCGGCCGCTTATGGGGCCGAACCCTATGCACCCAGGATTCCACCGCGGGAAAATTCTCTTGCCTCACAGGCGATTGTGGCTCTTCTACTCTAGAATGTTCCGGTGGAGGCGCTGCCCCTCCTGCCACTCTGGCTGAATTCACTCTGAATGGCGCGGACGGACTAGATTTTTACGATGTTAGCCTTGTGGATGGCTATAATCTCCCAATGTTAATAACCCCACAGAGTGGCACAGGAGGGAATTGCACGGCAACCGGCTGTGTAGTAGACTTGAACAATGCCTGTCCGAACGAACTTAAAGTTATTGATAGTGGCAATGGTGAGAATTTAGCGTGCAGAAGTGCATGTGATGCGTTCGGAGATCCGGAATATTGCTGCAGTGGTGCATATGCAACTCCTGATACATGCAAGCCAAGCTCATACTCCCAATTTTTCAAAAATGCCTGCCCCCGAGCTTACAGTTATGCTTATGATGATGGAACAAGCACTTTCACTTGTGCCGGGGCCGATTATGTTATCACTTTCTGCCCAGCTCCTACAACCAGGTAACATTGCCATTTCAGTTCAATTGAACTTTTTTTTATCACATTAAGGCCCTTCTAGTCGGCTTGACAGTATATACTCAGCTGTTTTTTTCCCCCCTAGTCATTAGGAAATTGGAGTTGACATGTCGGTCTTTCAGACATCTTGTAGCATTTATTAATGTCTTTGTTTTCAGTTAGAAAAATGAAGACTTTGTTTCTGAATGCTTCGGATATTTTAGGCTAGTTGACCTTTAAAAGGCCGGCTAGATATTCCAAGGGGGACCGATTTATAGTTTTTTATTCAAGAACATGCTCTGCTTCACACTTTTTCTTAAAAAAAAAAAAACAAAACAATCACGAGTGCTACTCCGCGTTGTCGACATAGGAAGCTTTGAATTTATTTTTTTTATTTTAAATTTATTTTTTTATATTTTTAAATTATTTAATGTGTTAATATTAAAAATAATTTTTTTAAAAAAATATTATTTTAATATATTTTCAAATAAAAAACATTTTAAAAAACAATTATTAACACATTACCAAACACCCCGTAATATCTAATTAATGGGACACCACTCATCCTAAAATCCTTTCCCTTATTTCTTAATTAGAATTTCTTCTTGTTGAAATTGGTGATATGCATGTTGTTTCTCCTTGTGTCAATTCTTTTCATCGATGGTATATTAAAGTGAGTATTTATTGATGACGGGTGGTTCATGGCTGTTTGCAGTCAAAAGTCGGCAAATGGGCAGCAGAATCCGCTGGCAGCGCACGTCTCAGCCGGCTCGCACAACACGTCACCCTATTTCATTGGCGGTTTCATCACAATTGCAGTAGCAATTTGGCAGCTCTTCTGATCACCAGGGAACATGACCACCGCTAGGTGCCATATCCAGGAATAACATTTCCCAGAGCCACATGAAAATAATCTGCAGCATGGGATGTTTCCATTGGGGGCCACAGTTTTGTCTGTGGAGCCCGGTGAAGTTAAGTCGCTAGCCTGCAGAATTTTGGATCTCTTCAAGTGTGAAAACAGGGACTGGAAATGGTGACCGGAAGGGGCAGATCATCATGCATCAGCAGCCACATTTATGGCCTGGACAAGCAAGAGAAAATAAAAGGACAGAAGATCAGATGCTGGCATGTTGATTTTGTTTTCATTTTTTTGTATTTTGTGATAAAAATAATACAAGTAGAGGAGGTTTCTTGGATTGTTTCGTGTATTCTCTCTTCTTTTCTTCGATTACTTCATATTTTTTTAAGTCATTTCTCTTGTTTTCTTGCTCGATGACAGTTGCAATTTTATTTAACGCTAAGCTTGTTGGTGGTGGGTTACGCAGTAGGAAGTTGTATCTATCATGCAACCATATCAGATGATCTCTCTCTTGAGTGTTTATTTTTTTTTTAATTTGTGGCTGTGCTTTTATAAAAAAACACTGGCCGCTATGGGTATTTGATTTTCAGTTATTTGTTTCTTGCTGAAAAGCTTCGTAGGGGTGGTTTGTAGGTGGATTTAGAATCTAGATGCCTACGTACGTTTTTCTTTTCTAAGTAGACGCAAGAAATTTAGAATTGAGGAATTGGTTTGTGATAGGTTCTTAGTTTAAACAAATAAAACTTTAATTTAGGGAAATCTAATCAAATAATTGGGTTTTTAGTGGTTTTGTTCGTCTGGTTATATATATATATATATATAAAGCATATTTGATATTATAATAGCAATTATTTTTCAAAATATTTTATATTTGAAGATATATCAAAATAATATTTTTTATCAGCACATTAAAACGATGGAAAAATATCAAAAATTTAATTTGAAGTAAATAAAAAAAATTAAAATTTTACAAAAAAATATTTTTTAAAATACAAAAACAAATATGCTAAATTTACGAATCCATTTTGACTTGCACGCAAGACTACCTTCTCTGTCAAAAAATTATCTCAACCCAATAACTTAAGCTGTTAGGTAAAGTCCCAGGATATGATTTATATTATTCTCTAACACACCCCCTCAAGTAAAAGCCCTTTGGACTTGAAACTTGTATAGACTCACATTACCTTGTGCTTAATTTTATCAAATAAATAGAGATGGTGAGATTCGAACTCGTGACCGCTCGGTCATCAAGACTTTGATACCATATAAAAGAATCATCACAACCCACTAACTTAATCCATTAAATAAGATCTCAAGATATAATTTATATTATTATCTAATACTTCTCTTCTCTTCTCTTGATCGTCTCTCTTATTGCTAAGATGAACAAAGCTTGCTAGAGTTCGTCTTCCCTCCCTCGCCCTTGAGTCGTAAATAATGAGGGATATGGTTAGACATTTTTGTTTGATTCCATTTGACCTCCAGACTCCAGTGGAAGAGTATCTGTCATGATCTATCCACCATTGACGAGTGTAAGGCAGGATAGCCTCGTTTGTGATCGATCTTGCCAAATTTCCAAGGAAAACCACGTTTAATTCATGGCCTCCTAAAATCGAAAAGCTTTTTCGCTTCATTTTTTCCTTCTTTCTTTTCTTTTCTTTAGCAGCTTCATATTCTGTTGGTTGTCTACTCGTATCATCATTCATACAGTGGTGGACCAGTAGGACGGAGTTATGTAGAAGAGAATGGAGCAATTCCCTCCTCAATATTTTCAAAATATTCATTTTAGTCCTCTTTGATTTTATCTTCTTTTTAGATTTTTGCCCCACTTTTGATTCCCAAGTTCACATAATCTGTGGCTCTGCCACCCCTACTGTCCATTTTCAATGTCATGGTCATGGTTGTACTAGAGAACAAAACTATTAACAATTTCACATCAAAGTAGCATAGGACCATCTATAGAAGCCGACGATTAATATAAAGAGAGTAGTTGTTTTGTTTTTTATTTTTATTAAGTTGTTTTGTAAAAAAAAAAAAATTAAAATTACTTTTCAAATTTTTCTGTATTTGTTTTATTATTAGAAAAGTTGATTACCGAAAAATATTTTTCAGTTAATGAAAAATTTAATTTAATTTTCAAAAAAATATTTTTATTTTATTTTGAACGGAAAATACTTTCTAGAGTTGTGAAAATTTATTGAAATGTTATGTTATTTGTTAATTATATCAAATTTGATCCTCAAACTTTTAATTTCTATATATTTTATTTTGAATATTTTTTTTCAGTTTCATTCCTTAGAATTTGATTTGATTTGATTTTTATATCAACTTTGATCCTTATTTTTTTTATTGTTATTTACTTAGCTCTTATCCTTTTTTTAATCGAAAGTTTTTATTTATTATATTTGATCCTTATTCTTTTAATTGTTATTTATTTTATTTGAAATAATTTATGAAATTGGAATTATTTTTTTAGAATTTCATCTATCTTTCAACTTTTTATCTGTCAGATTTAATTTCTATTATTTTTATTGTTATTTATTTTATTTGAGATAATTTATGAAATTAGATTTTTTTTTAATTTCATTTTCACTCAACTTTTTAATTTGTAAGATTTGTTTCTTATTTTTTTAATAAACTTTTTAAAAAATAAAATATTAATAAGTTGTTTTTCAACTTATTTTTCATAATATGTTAAATACTAGAAAGTGTTTTCCAACTTATTTTCCATGACATTACCAAATATTAGAAAATAATTTACTTTTTAAAAATTTATTTTCTAAAAAAAATTATTTTCCAATAAACAAACAAACAGTTTCTGAGTTAGTTTCTCAAAATTCATGTTTATTAACCGAAAAAAAATAAAGAGTTAATTAGTGTATTACCTTACTATTTTGTTCTTCACCGAAGATTAAATCCACATTTTTTCACCATATTTAAATTTGAATGTACAACGCAGAGAATAAAAACAATAAAAGACATAAGTTCCACAATATTTAATAATTTTTCTTAATCTATGCGAACATTTAAACAGGATTATCTGTGTGCAAGGGAGGAATTGAATAAGATGCACTCACTGTCCAATTAATTGCTGGTTTGTTTGTTTGTTTGAGAAAATAGTAAATGTTATTTTTTAAGGTGTTTTTATTTTAAAATATATTAAAATAATATAAATTTTTTTACAATTTATTTTTTATATCAAAACATCAAAACAATAAAAAATAATAATGATAATTACACCAAATTAAGAGAAAGAAAAGCGTGTGTGTAACATGATAATTACATTTTAAGCACAATATTTCCAACCATAAGTGTTTTCCATAATTTTCTAAGCTTGCTAAGAACACTCTACTAGAGGTATATACATATTTTGATGTGGAAGTCAATCGTGGCCAAATTCTTAATTAATTCGGGAACGGAATTTTTGCTTTCAAGACAGAATATAAGGTGTATTTCATTTGTTCCAAAAGAGTAATTTGTTTTTTTTTTCTTTTGTAGTGTTGTTTATATAAAAATAAATTAATATCCATTTGTCATTTCGCAACCAAACAAGAAAGAAAAGCTAAAATCAATTATTAATGGTAAAATAAACCAATCATAAATAGTAAAATTGAATAAAAAACCATAATCAACCATGAAAAAGTAATCAAGTGTAGTATCAAGTATTCACAAACTTAACCATCTAATAGGTGGTCCAATGATAAGAATTTGGAATAAAGAGGATTGCTCCTCCTGTAATCTAAAGTTCGAACTTTATAGTTGCTAATATGATAGCCACTGAAAACTTACATGGTCGTTAATTTCAGGGCCTGTGGAATCTGGCCCGGACACCCACGTTAATAAAAAAAAAGATAAAATAAAATAAATTTTAGTCTTATTAAAAAACTATGGTGTCAAGAGTTCAAAAACTGACCATAATGTTTAGTCTTATTCAAAGTAATAATTTTCAATAAATTAAATTGATTGATGTTATAAATATCATAAGAAGATAAGATAGAGTTTAATTTGTATTGTGATTTATGATGTACTCTTCTTCTTATCTTATATAAATTTAGGTTTAATTATTATATGAAACCTTAACTATGTAACAATATAAATGTGTTTTTTTTTTTTACTAATTTCCTTTATTTTCTACACTTTAATTCCTGAAATTTTGTTTTTCTTTGGAGACGTGTAATTAAGGGTTCAAGATTTGAAGCCTTAGTATTATTTGATTAGACGTATTGGTCTAATATAAGAATTATTTGAGCAAGTTGTACATTAATTTTCAACCATGGACCGAACATATGACCATGACTTTTCTCTTTAATTAATCCTTGCCTTTGAATTATAGAGTATGGTATGTAGCTGTCATTTTAGATACACGTATTTATGTGTTGTCGTGTTGAATTGCAGACGGCATTCCAAGAGTTCTTCCAAACAAACAGTCAAAGAGACGCCAATATATATTTAAGTTTTTTTTAAGGCCTTTAATCACGTGGATTGTTAAAATTAATAGCTTTCAACTCATATTGCTACAGTGCACCTAAGTCTGGTCCCTCCTTTTATTTTGGTCCTCGAACAATTATCACCTCGGTTATTAGATTTTTTTTTTCAATTTCATCATGTTCACATAGTTTAAAGCCTGACAATTTGTTTTGGTTCATATGTAATATCGTATTTGCAATGTCAAAAAATATCTTTGATTTTATTAATTAGAAAAACCAAAACATCAAGGATCAAATTTGACAAAGCAAACCATCTAGGTGGTGGCTCAGTGGTAAGCGCTTGGGACCAAGAGGTTTGCTCCCTCTGTGGTCTCAAGTTCGAACCCTGTGGTTGCTCATATGATGGTCACTGGAGGCTTACATGGTCGTTAACTTCAGGGCCCGTGGGATTAGTCAAGGTACGCGCAAGCTGGCCCGGAAACCCATGTTAAACTAAAAAAAAAAATTTGACAAAGCAAAATAATCACCTTTGTTTTCCTTTTTTTCTATTCATGAAGTGCAAAAAAATTATGATTTAAGCCTTAAAGTATTTACCTTTTCATTTTAGGTCCCTTCTTAGAGTTTTATTTGTTCTTGAATATTTTTTATAGAAGAGCGTGAAAATAATTGATTCATAATTTTTTAATTTTTAATTAAGACTTGCTTCCATGATCATAATAAGATTTTACTTAAAAAAAAATAGTTAAAATAAAAAGTTTTTTCTAGAATAAAAAGAAATGCATGAATAAGAAAATAGATTTTGGATTAAAAATATATGTTTTTTCCTTTTTAGTTCATATCATTATGATTTTTTTTAATAGTTTTTTGGAATGATATTGATTTTTATTCAATTAACTATGTTTTTAATAAAAAAAATATCTTATTATCAAAAATATATTACATGAATCAAAAAGATATTTTTTTAAGAAAAAATACATATCTCCTTTATAATGTTATTCATTTTCTTAATTGAGAATGGATGTTTCCATTAGCATATAACTAATATTTGAATAGAATTAAATAAAAATTATAATTTCAAACAATAAAAAATTACCGTTATTCAAATAAAATTATTAAAATCAGTCAAGCTTATAATTAAAATTACGAGTTAGGAAAGTTAACTTGATTTTATTCGACTCAATTCAAAACATTATCATTCCAATATTAAAAAATTATTAAAATAATATCTTCTTAAATATTTTTTTTATAAAATAATCATACAAGATTTTAATCTATCTACCCAGTCACACGAAATCAACTCCTAGTCAATTTATCCTGACACTTAGCCCATGTTAGATCCGAAAGTTTAATAACATTATCACAAAATCTCAGCGGCATCACACGCAACCATACTAGTTACGTCCAGTTTCACTTGCTATCATCAGCGGCGAAGATAGGCGGCTGCAAGGGGCTCCGACTGCTGCAAGAATTTATTATTTATTATTGTTAAAATGATGTCGCCTTGAGCAATTCTAAGTTTTGGCCCTAAAAATAGTAAAATCTAAATTTTGCCCTCCTAAATTTGTTTTCCCTAATCTGGCCCCTGGATATCATGATCGAACAACATTTAGTTTAAAATAAAATCACTAGCATTGAAGGCAATTTGGGTACGTTAATCTAGACAGAGATAAAATGAGAATAAAATTAGAAAAGTTTTTTTTAAAAAAAAGCACTTTCAACAACCATATCTTGATAAGGCATAAAACCTAAAGCCATTTTTACACCACTTTGTCCCTCGACGCAGCTTCCACATCACATTTCTATCCTTTGACCTCCTCCCCATATTTTAATCCCTTGTTTTCTCTTTCTTTTTCACCACAGCCTGTCTCATTGAGATGCGAAGCCCCCAGTTCATCGTTAATTATGCACATAAAACAAGCCCTTTCTGGATTTAAGAACAAGTTGCTGGCAAAGAAGAAAAGCTTCAAGAAACAAAGGATTCGGCAGCCCTTTTCAAAAAGAATGTTTTTTCTATCGAGACAGCGGTGGTGGGATGACGCAAAACTTTAATAAAGGAACCGATGGATTGGAGGAAGAAAAACGGTAAAGGGGAGAAGATGCTGCTCATAAAAAATGAAGAAAGATCGATCAGACACCTTATCCAAATATTCTTTACACGACATGGAGGGGCCTGAAGATGTTGATAGAAGTATCGGCATCCAAAAGGGAGGAAGCAGCAGCCGTCTTGTTGATATGAAGGCAGGAATTTGCACTAAAATCTATGATAACTCCATGAAATTATCACAATTTTCTCTTATGAATGAAACTCTGTTTGCGCGCTTTACAATAACGTAACACACTATTGTCAAATTTCACAGAAAAACAATAAAACCATTTTTTTTTTAGAAGCATCGTTATTCACTTGATCTGATAACGTTCTGTGGTTATGTTTCAGTGGGGTGTTCGGGATTGATAAACCCAAAAAAAAATTGATTTTTTATAAAAAAATTATTTTTTTTATTTTTTTGATATGTAAATATTAAAATTAAATTTTAAAAACTAAACCTAGAAGGCCAAGATAACGTTCTGTGGTTATGTTTCAGTGGGGTGTTCGGGATTGATAAACCCAAAAAAAAATTGATTTTTTTATAAAAAAATTGATTTTTTTATAAAAAAATTATTTTTTTTATTTTTTTATATGTTAATATTAAAATTAAATTTTAAAAACTAAACCTAGAAGGCCAAGATAACGTTCTGTGGTTATGTTTCAGTGGGGTGTTCGGGATTGATAAACCCAAAAAAAAATTGTTTTTTTTATAAAAAAATTATTTTTTTTATTTTTTTGATATGTTAATATTAAAATTAAATTTTAAAAACTAAACCTAGAAGGCCAAGATAACGTTGCCAAGCCTAGACAATTGTTTAGTTATGTTTTCATTCAAAAACATCATAAGAACCTCATGAATAACTCTATTTTCAACACTAAAATACTCCAAAATCAGTCTAAAAATCAAAACTCATACTAAATTAAAAAAGAAAAATCTTTATGAGTTTCAATTTGTTTTTTTAGGCATGGTTAAAGAAAACAATCAATTATATTGAACTTCCATCTCCAAGATAAACCTATGAATACCAAAATCATCATTTTCTTTTGTATGGTTGGAAAGTTACCAATTAAAAACATTCTTTACTTTTTCTTTTTCTGACAACTTTTTTCACCTCTCTTAACATTCAAGCATTTAAACATAATAGATATAAAGTTTAAGAATGAAACATAAATACCTCAAACTATATAAATCAAATATGAAAAATTCAAAAAAATTAAGGGATCAAATTATAATTTTATACATTTAAAAATAATTAAATTAAATTATGAATGAATTGGAGCCATCCATAATACATCTGTGTTTACTTCTATAATAGCTAGCTAAATAATTGTGCTACCTCTTTTAGGATTTAAAAAAAAAATTAATATATACTATTATGTTGTCTGACATGAGTGTTTTGGCTACATTACATATTGCACTAATTAAGGGGTTTTTTTCAATGATGAATAGGTTTTATTTGATTAATTAGGACTAAAGTAAAGTTCTTAAGCTAGTAGTAAGTGAGTGGCTTGTATAAGTGTATGTGTTCAATTTATTTCTAAACTTATTTAAGCAATTTAATTAATTGATTTATTATTTATTAATTTATTTTTTGTTTGAGATAAATCCAAGTCATATATTAAACAAATTAACAATGGACATCAACCAGAACAAGTTTTTAGGTTTTATTGATGGAAGATTTGAAATCATTGATCAATATTAATCATTTTCATCCAGAAACAACTATGATCGATCATATCTTTATTTTATTTTTTAAATGACAAACAACTAGAATAAATAATCAAACACAATCATATATAAATCTAAATCTATCTGTTAAGGACAAATCTCATGATTGTATATAGTGATTAAATAATCACATGATTATTATATATAGTGATTAGATACTTTAGTATAGCCTAGAATAATTCATAACATATATATACACACACACTCTTTACTTTTGAATATACAAAACACTCAGAATACTCTCATTTCTTTTCTTTACCATACCCTTCTCTCTTATATTTTATCATAGAAAAATAATCTAAATATAATATCTAGATTTATATTACACGTATAATATTACTATTTTTTTATCTTTGAAAAGTCAATTAATAGCAAATTATTATTTTATTTTTTTGGGAGAAAATGATTGAACAAGAATGAGAAAATAGCTTTATTGATATATGATATATGTTCATAAAGTTTATGTATTGTTATATAAATCTAGATATGGTAGCATGTGATGTATTGGAAGTAGACAATAAAAGAACATGATAGCATGTGACTTGCCCGCTGCTTTCAAAACAACGTTGCTGCGAAGGTATAGCTTATGGCAATGACCACAGCCTCCGATGAACAAAACGCCGTGTCGGTTAGCTGACCCAATGGCCGGATTTTGAAGTGCTTTTAATTAAGATGCACATCATCTTCTTTAAATGGAAGGAGAATCTGCTTTAATAAAAGCAGGCTATGCTTTTGGGTGGTTTAAAAGTATAGTAATAATTGTTTTTTAAAGTATTTTTTATTTAAAAATGTATTAAAATAATTTTTTTATTTTTTATAAATTATTTTTTACATTAACAAATCAAAATAATTTAAAAATATTAAAAAATTAATTTCAAGTAAAAAAATTAAAAAATTTTAATTTTTTTTAAAATTTTTTTGGCTTGGTGTTACATGGGCCCGGATTCCAATTGTCTATTTCCACGTTGGTCCCACATCCACGTGTTTCTGTTCTTGAATAGAATTAGGATATATTAAGTTTATGAATTCTTTTTTATTTTCGCAAGAAATGCATTGCAATAAAAACAAATTATATAGCCAAAGATAGACAACAACAACATCAGATTCAAGGCAATATTATCAACACAAAAGCAGTCAAGTCTCTTATAATCCCAGCAAATCTTGTTTCTGAGTGAGAATGGTTTCAGCACCAAACATGCTCAGACCAGCCGCAACAGGTCTACAAGAATGTATTTTCATGAGCTCAGTCGTAACGAAGTGTATCCAATACACCAAAAAAAGGCGAGACATCAAGAAATCCCATATAAATCCGAAGAACAAAAGTCTAGTTTGTAACAATGCAAAGCAGAACACCGTAGTAAACTGGAAATGAAAAGGCGTACGAGGAGAAAATGAAAATAATAATTATTATTTTTCCTTTTTTTTGCACTTATTTACAACTCTGATCAGTCCTGGTATTCTAATTTTTTCTGGTTTGCAAGATGGCAAGAAAAAAACAAAGGTTGAGAGAGAGGTCCGCACCTATAAATTCTTGGAAATAACCAGAACCTGCTTACGGCTACAAATGTACTAGAAAGCAAGAGTAACATTAAAAGAAAAGCCTTGACAAGCAATGCAAAGTAACCTAAAAACATTTCTTGATTTCCAAGTTTTCTTAGTGGCTAAAGCACGCGAGGATTAAACGTTCATTTCTAAACTAAAAACTTCCCCTCTTTTTTTGGTCAATTCATTTTGGTTCATCAAAAGAAATTATTCAGTTATTTTAAGTTTTATAATTATATGAAAATGAATTTCTTAAATTGAATTTCAAGTTTATCAATATTAAAGCTGCTTGTTTCATCATTTCTGCGATAAAGTGGTTATTTGAATAACCTTTGTATCAATGGAGTCAATTTCATAACTATAATGAATGGATGTATATATATGACAGATGCTTGGTGGTAAAATGTTAAGGTTAGATAAATAATTATCTATAATTTGGTTTAAGAAAAATTTACAACGCACTCAATATCCAATTCACAAAATAAAAATAAAAAATCTCATGGTTCAATAAGCAAGCACACTGGAAGAGTGATTCGGTTTATCCATCATGTAAAATACCTAGTAAGAGCTCATTGTTATATATTTTATTATTTTTCTTGAAGTTTTAATTATGTGTTTATCAATAAGACTTTTAACAAATTATTTAATTTGCAGAAAAAATAGCTTAAGTTAGAACCGACTCAAATTGAGTTATACGAGGAAACTAATATAAAGAAAGGGATATGGGAAAAAGAGAAAACATGTGTTAATACAAGAGCAAAAAGCGTTAGTTGTAAGTATTTTGATAGTAAATAAGCAATTAAGATTGTTTAGTTGCATCAACAATATAAAATGTAATTGAATTTAGAAATTTAACTTTTTGTATTTTATTAACACCAACATGGTTGCAAAAGTTAGCGATGACACTTTCGATCCTCAAATATGGTTGGAAACTCTTATAGTGATGAACCCGTTAGAAATCAGGTTTATGATTTACCCACGACATTAGCCTGGGAACTTAGGGCGGACCGCACTATTTCAACTACAGGCACACCACATTCTAGCCCAAGTTATAAATTACAGGACTTTGATGAGATTGTGCAGAAAAGTATTCATGAACAATTATTATTGAGATGAAGAGTATGAGAGCAGAAATACTACAACAAAATAAGATATATTGGGCTCAACTAAATGCAATTATGGTGTACGTACTTTTTCCTTTCCCCTCCATGACCTTGTAGTTCAGGTTTTTTTCCTCCCTCTCTACCTTTTTTAGCACCTCTGATGTGTTATATCAAGTATATATACTTTACATTGTTGATTTGATTGTATTTTAATTGGAATTTTAATGGTTTCTTGCTGAATTTTAATGTAGTGTTCATTTCTTTTCTTTTTTTTAATGTTTGTGCATGAAATTCTACCTATCTCATTATTATGTATTATTTATATAAATTTGCTACTTAAATATTTCAATTGTGAAAACTCATAGGTCTATGTAATCCATTTAGCATTATTCATTGTGAAATTTGTATAAGTCAATCTTCAAAAATGTTTTTTTGTTATTGTTGTAGGTTTATTATGAGCAAGCAATTGTTGACTTAGGGATCATAACAAAAAAATAATATTTAAAATCTCTGATGGAATCGCCAATGAAAAAGTTATTCCATTAGTATTTTCACCGGAAATCTTGCACCCATTTTAAAACTTTTTGTAAAACTTATAGAATGTGTAGCAGCTTACCAACGGAATAGGCAACGAAAAACTCTATCAAGAAAATAAATAACGATAGAATTTTTGATGAAAAATGAGCGATAAAAATTGATTTTTAGACATGAATATTTCATCGACAATTCTATCGCTATTGCAAAATATCAACTAAGTTATTGACAAAATTAACAAGTATTTTCTGACAATAATATCTTGTTGCTAATTCTGATGATATTTTTCAAAGCGGACAGAATCTTTACTATATGCTTTCATAATATTCCATCAGTATATTTTAATTTTCTTGTAGTGAGAAATATTGAAGTTGTAAAATGAAGGATCGTGAAGTTAAATACAAATATAAAGGCATTTCCAAATATCTAAAAACGAAGTTTTGTTATTATTGTTAATTTTTAATGCCCTTGATAAATATTCAGTTATATAATATGATATGAATACATTAAATATTCACAGTTAGATTTATTCATGTATACGATATGATATGATATTAAATAATAAGCTAAAAGATGTGGGGAATTCACTGTTCACCCACACCCAATACACTGTGGATTACAATAATGTATTGCTATTTTTTTCACTTTTTTGTTTTATTTTTTGTGCATGTTTTATTTTTTATTTTTACTTTTTTTTTTGTTTTTTCACTTTCCTTTTTTTTTCCTCAAAATTATCTGTGTCAATTTTACTTTTTTAATATTGATCTGGTTAAAAATTTTGCTTTGTAATTTTTTTCCTTTAAAATATTGTGGATTGCTATGGTGTTTTTTCACATGGTTTTTCTATTTTATTTTTTTATTTTTTAAAATTATATTTGTCGATTTTATTTTTTTAATATTGAGTTGTTGAGAATTTAGTTTTGTAATTTTTTTTCTTTAAAATATTGTTGATTGCTACAGTGTTTCTCCACATGGTTTTTTTTTATGATTTTCTTCAAAATTATCTTTTTTGATTTTATTTTTTAATATTGAGCTGGTTAAGAATTACAGTTACAATATATGAGGAAAGCATTGTAGCTTTCCTCGCAAATTACTGTGGATTGTTACAATGTTTTTTCTCACATGATTTTTTTATGTTTTTTTTTTCCTAAAATTGTCTTTATCAATTTTATTTTTTAAATATTAAGCTGGTTAAGAATTACAATTACAAGTAAATACAAGTAAGACTAAATTATGTGGGGAAAACACTATAACTTTCCTCACAAAACACTATGGATTGATACAATTTTTCCTCATATGGTTTTGTGTTTTTTGTGTTTTCTTTTTTTGGGATATTTTTTTCTAAAATTATCTTTGTCGATTTTATTTTTCTCTCACATGATTGTTTTTATGATTTTTTCCAAAATTATCTTTGTCGATTTTTTTTAATATTGAGTTGGTTAAGAATTATAATTACAATAAAACTAAATTATATGGGGAAAGCGTTGTTGGTTTACTCACAAAACACTGTGGATTGCTACAGTATTTCTCTAAATTGTTTTTTTATGATTTTTTCTAAAATTGTCTTTGTCGATTTTTTTGAGGAAAGCATTGTAGTTTTCATCACAAAACATTATCAATTGCTACAACGTTTTTTCTCATGGGTGTTTTTTCCTTCCAAAATTATCTTTGTCGATTTGTTTTTAATATTAAGTTGGTAGAGAATTTAGCTTTGTAATTTTTTTTGCTTTTTATTAACAGAAAAGCTAAATTATGTGGCGAAAGCATTGTATCTTTCCTCACAAAACACTGTGAATTGCTACAAATCATTTTATTCAGTCTCTAAGTTTTTTATCACCAATACATTTTTTTTTTATAATGAAATATTAGCTCCATCATACTTTTAGTTTTTATTACTTATCTAGCGTTGGTTCACAATTATAACACTATCAAGTACATTTGTTTTATAAGCCCGTGGCAGTGGGCGGACATGTCATCTCGTGAATACATAAAAGAACTAGAATTGAAGTAGAACTGGTTGGGGTAGATCAATGAAAAGACTTGCTTTTTTTTATTAAAATATCATTTAGGTTTATTTTTTTTTAAAGTAAAAAATTGGATAAGTACCTGGCTCGCGACCTGACCCGAGCTTTGGGTCAAGCCAAGCTCCTAGTTGGTTCATTTTATCTTCAAAAGCTGAACAAGAGGTGGGGAGAGAAGATCTTGGGTAACTTGGCAATTTTTTCTCCTCCACAGACTCATTGCAGGTTTGTTTGACATTTCTTGTAGCAAAGATCAAATTTTCTGGGTCATGATCGTATTCATTATTTGTCAACACTGAGCCAAGTAAGAGTACAGAGCAACTGGTGCTCTCTAAAGGTCAACTGGTTAATTAGTAAGATTATAAATTTATTTTTTAGAGATCATCAGTTTGAATCTCACAAATCTCTGGACTATTGGAGACTTACATGGTCATTAACTTTAAGATCCGTAAAATTAGTCGAGGTATATGTAAACTGGCCCGGACACCCGCATTAATTAAAAAAAATACACAAAGCAAGAGAAAATAGAGAGAACTAAGGCCTTAAATGGTAGGTGAGGATCCCTGTAGTGACTATTTAGTGATGTGTCTTTTGTTCTCTGCTTTGCAAATAGTTCTTTGTAAATAAATAAGAAAATGGAACAAGTGCATGACTGATGATTGAGATTCTCCACCACTCCTAGCTTAGCCGCCCGTCATCCATTCTTTTAAAAAACAAAAAAAAAAGAAAGTGAAGGTGTGGGTGATTAGCCAAATTTAGTGGAGGTTTTATGGGTGGTAATCACAAGCATTTCTTGCATTCATCCTCCATCTATCAAAGCAAAAAAACCTGTCCTGGCTATTGTTCTTCTGCTCCTTCCTATTTAATTGATCCTTTCTTTACTTGTCACCGAGAAATGTATCACCAAATTTTATTAGTCCATTGCCAATAATTGAGCTAATCTTTCTACTATTAGTACAAATAGCAAAATTTCATCTCTCTCAGTCAAAACAAAGGCCACCCTATTCTTGTTACTGTCCTTTGATTCTATCAGAACATAGGAGAGAAAGAAAGCTCAAATGGATTTACTCTCATTCTCACAAAATCACCCCCATTATTGTGCTGCTTTCCTAAGCCTGCTCTTCATTTTTGAAGGTAAAGAAAGTTGGTTTGATTTCCTGAATTGCATTGAAACTACATTAAATTAAGTGCTGAGAAGATTTGTTCATGCTTTCCTTTTCAGGTGTTTCAGGCGCTAAATTCACATTTGTTAACAAATGTGATTTCTCAGTCTGGCCAGGAATCCTAGGCAGTCCAGAACTAGATAGCACTGGCTTTGAGCTTAGGAAAGGTAGTTCTCGCTCCTTCCAAGCCCCAACAGGCTGGTCTGGTCGCTTCTGGGGCCGAACAGGCTGCAATTTCGACTCCTCAGGCCATGGTTCCTGTGTTACTGCAGACTGTGGCTCTGGCCAAGTGGAGTGCAATGGTGCAGGAGCCACACCGCCTGCCACTTTAGCTGAATTCACTCTGGGCTCAGGCTCCCAGGATTTTTATGATGTTAGTCTTGTTGATGGATACAATTTGCCAATGATTGTAGAAGTGAGTGGGGGTTCAGGGGAGTGCGCGTCGACAGGGTGTGTCACGGACCTTAATAGGAAGTGCCCGACGGAGCTGAGAACTGAGGGCGGCAGTGCTTGTAGGAGCGCCTGTGAGGCATTTGGGAAGCCTGAGTACTGCTGCAGCGGCGAGTACAACTCACCGGCATCTTGCAAGCCTTCCATGTATTCTCAAGTGTTCAAGAGTGCCTGTCCGAAGTCGTATAGCTACGCATACGATGATGCGACTAGCACTTTTACATGTACAGGCGCAGATTACACCATCACATTCTGCCCCAATTTCCATAGGTAAAATCGTTATTATCTGCTATTGGAGAATTATTGAAAGCAATTGGATAATCGTTCACGATTCTTGTCTGTTTATGTGAGTCTGCTCCGTGACAATTAATAAACAGGCGGCGACTGCTTTAAGTATTTTAAGTAATCTATGTTCATGATTGGATATTTTAATTAATTTATGTTTATGATTGGATATGACGTTTTGATTAATTTGGAATATATTCTTCTTGTTGCAGTCTAAAGTCTTCAAGTGATGCGTCTCCACAAGCAATCGGGGGCGCAGCCATTGGTGGGTCAGGGACAGAGATAGGAGGGACGGTCACCGGATCCTCAGCACAGGAAGCTGAATTACAAAGTTCATGGCTGGCAAGTTTGGCCATTGGAGAGTCAACAGGAACCCAAACCCACCATTCTTTAGTTCTCCAATTTGCATTAGTTTTGGCCACATCTCTCATTCTTGCCAACTCTCACCTGTAGTCGCTACTTGTCTCTCACGTTCCAAGCTGTTCAGCTGAGAATCAGTAACATGGAGACCGATTGAGAAAGCTGACGAAACCCAGATTGCAAAAACTCCCATCCTCCAAATTCAGCATATTTAGTGTTAAACACATGTTTTAGTGTTTAGAATATGTACCGTAAAGCATATTAGTTATATTTCAGAAATATAATGTGTTCCTTTTTTTATTTTCTGTTCCGGGATCTTGTGGTTGTATTTTAGGTAACGAGGTAGAAATAATATTTTTTAAAAAATTTAATTTTTTAATATTTTTTATCGTTTTGATGATTAATATCAAAAATAATTTTTTAAAAATAAAAAAATATATTATCTTAATATATTTTCAAGTAAAATATAATTTAAAAAGCAATCATTATCACACTCATAACTATTATTATACTTTAAAAAACAAATATTATATTAAAAAAATATAATCTTTCTTGCCGTTTCTATTGTCATATAGCCTAAATTAAAAAAAAAAAAAAAATACAAGAAAGTGAAAGAAAGAAAGAGTCTTTGTGGGTTGAGGTTGTGGACAAAAAGGACAACCTTTATTGTTGACGTGAATACTAGAAAAAAATATTCGAAGTGGAGGGCCACTTTACGGGAATCCCATGCCTGGCAATTTGTTTGCAGTTGAAAAAAGTAATTAGGTTTCTTATTTTTCTTTTTCTTTTATTTATTTTTTTGCTTTAAGCTTTATTTAGGTACTTTTAACATTTGGTTAAGATAATAAATAAGTTGGTTTCTCATCATATTATATTAAATTTAAGAAATAAATATCTTGTGGGTACATTAATCCATGTATAGAATACGAGGAAGTACGAGTTCCAATTCTAAAAAATAAATATAAATAAAATCATGATCTAATAGCATATAATACGAGATCTGAACGGGATAAAGTGTTTGGCATTGCGGTTGGAAAATATTTTTGAAAAAATTTGAAATTTTTTTATTTTTTTGTTTTAAATTAATATGTTTTTATATTATTTTGATGTGCTAATATCAAAAATAATTTTTAAAAAATAAAAAAAATATTATTTTAATATGTTTTAAAATAAAAAACACTTTAAAAAACAACTGTTACTATACTCTTAAATAACCTTGACAAAATAACATAATGAATGGCTCACATGATAGGAAAGAAACTTGATTTTGATATTCAAGAACCAGTAAAGGTGGGGTTTTTTTATATATATATATATAAAAAAAAAAGAAGATTTATATGCATAAAATGCATATAAAATGAAGTAATAAAGTTGAAAAGCAAAATGAATCAGGTTACATAAAGTAAATAAATGAACTAACTAAGAAGCAACGGGAAAGCAAAATCTGCAAATATCTCTCTGGGTTTGGGATGCTGATAACCTTGTTTCGTGACAGTGAGTCTTATAGTGTGTTTGGCACCATGGTAATTTGATTTTTTTATTTAAAATTAATTTTTTTATATTTTTAAATCGTTTAATGTATTAATATGAAAAATAATTTTTAAATAATAAAAAAATACATTATGTAAATATATTTATAAATAATCCGTTACCACATAAGGTGCTCAGTGTATTTTAAGGTAAATGATGGACGCCCTCAGGAACTATGATGTCGAAGAACAATCATATCATGACGTTCTTGAACTGCGTTGAGAGATTGATGACGAATAGTCGCATTTCAGCAGTACAAAGTCAGCAACTAAAGATTTGCTTTCTTTTTTGAAAGATTTCCTTTTAGGTCTCAGAGAAAACAGTGAAGAATTTGAGTTGCAATATTACCCGACTGATAGGGCAAATGGTTTTTATATTACTCAATAAATAAGATATATATGACTCAATAAATAGGCTAGAAATATAATTATTCCACATAAAAAAATTGAAAAAAAAATTTATAAAGCTAAGTATTCATAAATTAACTTTTTTGGAGGTTTATTAAAAACATATAAAGACTATTTAAAACTTGATTAAGATCTCGGGTCAGCCCGTTGGACCAAGCCGGGTGAAGATGTTGAGAAAATTGCTTCAAATGGATAGTAGCTTCCTGACCTAGAGATTTGACATTAAATCCCAACATTTCTTAGACAAGTAGCACTTGCATTGCACCCTTATTTTCAAGAACTGGCGAGATGTCACAGATTGCAAAATAGATGATTGGACAACGGAAGTGGAGATTTGCTATCAAACAGCAAAATATATGTGATGATCGATCAGGCTAACTTGCATGGTCCTATAAAAAGAGAATTTGTGGGCATCACAATTATTAGGGAAGGAAATAAAAGCTGAAGAAGCCAATACAAGTAAGATCCAAATTGCCGCCCATAGGCCATTGTAGATTAGCGCTCGGAGAACATCAGATGTGATGCTTAACCAACTTGTGTGGTGGAGCCACACCAACGTATCCAACTTTATTTTTTCCTGAAGATAAGAGAAGATTGGTCTGCATTTCCAGGGTGCTTTTCAAGATGTAAAGGTTGCCGAATGATGCATTATTAAGACATTAGGAAAGAAAGATTACATCCGACCAGAGCATCCTTACTAAATGATCCCCAGCCTACAGTCTCAAAAAGGCAAGGAGAAATAGCAGGAATGCAAGCATGACCGAGCTTGTATGCAAACTAAAGAAGGGTTATAACTATACCAAACTCGAAAATGCAAAATTCATAGATCCAGAAGAATAATGGTTTTCATGGAAGGGGGGAACTAGAGAGAATGAAAAACGAGCAAGACCTCAAAAGAGCAAGAAAGCAGTTACTTCACTGCGATAGATAAGAATTCAAGTCATGGCATGTTCATTTCTCTACTCTGTATACACAGTATGTGCCACAATATTAAAAAGCAAGCAGTTCCATTCCTCCAATAAACGTTAGTTTATTTGATCCACAGAGCATCGTATAGCTTTTGCGCTGTTTGTGATTGTCCTCTACGCAGACGGTCTTTGTCTAGTCAGGGACAGCCATACGTAGATACTTTCAAAGTAATGTTGATGCTCAGATGAAGATAAGGAATCTTTTGTCAAAAGCTTCATGCCCTCACCTATAGCAGAAGTAAGTTCAAAAAGGAAATCATAAGAAGCAACTAAAACCAATCAAAAACAGCATCTTTATGTTAAGCCAAGATAATAATAATAATAATTAAAAACGGCATCTCCAGGCTTTGCTTTCCAGTTGGCGAATCATCAACCAATCAGACCTACACAATTTAGTTCCTAGGATTGCACAATATAGGGGACTTCGGACCCGCCACTATAGTAGGCTAATATACTGCATCCAGCAAGTTAAAAAAGTCCTCTACATATTTTGCTGCATGACACAGATAAATGGAGTACCCTTTACCTAAAAATACTGGATACGAACGAAAAATAAAAGGCCGCGAGAGTTTATAATGTATTCTAACAAATAATGGGTAGCAATGATGCTTTTCATAGCTGGGCCAGGAGTCGTGATCACCGGCCATAAAACCTTGATGACACTTCCAAACTTCAGAGTCACAGTTCTCTATAATAGAGAAATTCAGCCCATTTTCTTCAACTTTCTTTAGGAGTTTGTCCAACGTATCTCCTCTTTTAGGGCTAAAGAATATTGCTTCCAAAGGCCCAGAATTTCTTAACAAGAGTTTGACGGTACAAGCAAGGGCATTGTGGAACTCTTCAAAAAAAGGTGCTGTCAAATGGCACATCCATTTACTGAGTATAGAAGAAGACGAGACGAGTTTAGCAGGAAAAGGAGAAAACACATCAGTGTGTGCTAGCCATATATTAGTATAAGTGCATTTAGAAATGGTTGCAGGCACCTTTTGCCAACTGGTGAAGAAAACTTATGAATCTAGACAGCCTCGGACTGATAATAAATTGTCAATGACACAAGAATTCCTCATCAGATTGCATCAAGCATTTGATTTAAACTTTGTTGTTGGGAAAAAAAAAACACTGGTCAGGTGGATAACAGGATGTGAATTGAGGTATTGACACAATTTGGATAAATAATTTGGATAAATTATGACTGCCACTCTAGTTTTGTCAAGGTAGAAATGTATCCAAGAATACATTACAGTTACAAAAAATTTGGTGGCCATTGAGTATAAGATTTACTGATCCAAATTTAGTGATTCTTGACTTAAAAAAATGGGAAGGTAAGACATGCAGCATAAATAATTGAAACAGAAAGTTAACAGAAACATAACTAACAAGTCACAGGCAACTATGACATCAAAAGTGTTGGAGATATTATAAGTTACTTCCTCATCCCAATGCAATGTCATACTCTTCAATTCTGTATTGCCAAATGCTGTGGAGCTGGCATCTATGCTATGCTGAATGTCTGGATGTCAAAGAACATAAAAGAGAAAGAGAAAGTGGAGCAATGCCACGCTCATACTCAAAGTGAATATAAAAGTTTTGAATCATAACCCAGCAACCCAACAAAAATTTAGTTCTAAACTGATGTTCCCATTGCAAAGCTAATGACCGGCAACAACCAAAGAGCTAAGCCTCTGATATGGCTATGTGATGACTTATGCATCCTTATATCTCTAATTGACACACCAAAAACAAACATATTTAAACTTTATTCAAAAGCACTATTGTTATCTTCAAAATAACCTTTCTTTTTATAAATGAGAAAATACAAAACAATGTAAGACATCTTGAATCTCAATGACAGAAAGTAAATGTTTACAATAACTTCAAATCTTAAAGAAGATGCAAGCAAGGGCTAGCCCAGGATGAAGACCGTCCAACCTGATTCATATTCTGATTACTAGAGCAGGCCTTGAAACCAATTCTAGGCTCATCACTAACAATTTGAGAAACTTAGAGCTTAACATTAACTGAAATCTAAACAAGTATATATTGAATCATGGGCAACTTGAAATTCTCAGAAGATAATGCAAACAGACTTCAATTCCACAATCTATGTACATGCTTCCAATTGACATGTTAATTTTTCAATGTGGTACAGACATGAAATCTTCTTATGACTCTTATTCAATGAATAACCCCAATCAGACAATAGCACGCCACTGCCTTAGGTTTAGAAAAGATTCAACCATCTAAACTTCCCACATCATATCTTACCAAGTTAACCTAACTTATCATGAAATCTGAACATGTCTGCATGTGACAAGCAAAAATATGAAAGGACATCTTCAGATGGCCACTGACCTGGATAACAACACCTTTATAGTGAAAGTAACAAAGATAACAAAGAAGATGCTCATGCCATTTAAATTTTCTCCCACAAGCATTCAAGTTTCAGTCTTCCCACCAATCCAAAACCGTGTTAAACAACTAGCAATTGTGGTGCATATCAACTGCCATTATGAAATCAAATGTAACCACATAACCATGTTCTATCAAAAGTGTCTTCCAGAATCTGTATAAATGATAAACTTATCTTAAAATCAACATTCTTGAAGAAGCTGAATAAATGATGAACTCCACAAATGCAAACATCTATAAAGTTTGATTCTTCATTGACATGGTCTTCAACTGCTTGGCCTGGTATCAAGTTAAATCCTAGATGGGTTTTCTAGAAATTCGCTTGATAGCACTGGGTGATTGATTATCTGCAAAATAATTGGTTTTCGACATTGTCCCAAACTAACATACAAGCTACAAAAACTAATCAAGTTACAAAAACATGTCATAATTGACGTGTTGGGAGAGATTAAGGAAGCACCAGGATTTTCATGGGATTTGCGAAGAAGGAAGGGCTTGGCGTAAGATTGCCCATCTGAGAGTGAGAGATGATGGTTTTGTATTTGCTCTGGCTTCCATTTCATTCTTGTTTTTAACCAAGTTGGCTCCTTTGTTATATTTCAGGATACTCACATTTCTGATCCTTCAACCTTATTTTGTTTTTATTTTTAGTACTCATAACATTTTTGTTTTATAGATTAAAAAGATCATCTCCCTAACTTTCGTGTATCAAATTCAAAACTATTTAAAATTTTCTAATAAAGATTTTGAGTATAACCCAATATGCATGTTCATGCCTTATTCAGTGTAAATGCTTACAAGAATAGAATTTATTTTCTCTTTTTTTTTTGGAATTTATATTTACATAAACCACAGTGCTGCTATCATGGATGCAAAATCCAAATCTTGAAATACAAAATCCTTAATTAAGGTTCTAGTGAAAATATGAAAGCCTCATTTTCACCTGTATTCTCAAGTCAAAGCCTTTTTAAAATGTTAGGTTTGAAATTGAAAATTTTGAAACCATAGGAACTGAAGGAGTATACTGTTAAAATTGCAGAACCAAAATATACTTTACCCTTGGCAACAATTGAATTTAGGGGCAAGCAATGGATATTTTGGTTATAGGAATGAAAATTGATCAAACATATAATAAAAAAAAAATTATTTTTGATATTATTACATTAAAACCATCCAAAATTATAAAAATAATAATTAAAAATAAAAATAATAATTAAAAAACATGATTGGATTAAAAAACCAAATACCACTTGATACAAAAATCAAATGTTTTAATCCAAGAAACGTGATATGAGAAGTACAGCAACAAGCAACAAACTTTACCAGCTGGACATCTAAAAATTGAAGTTACTAAACAATAAATCTTTGATTGATAAACAATCCCTAAGCAACTGTTGAAGCTGGACTAAATTTCCTGTCTGTGTAAATCTTGGAGTATACCTTCTTTGTTCTAATTGCTAGGAGCACATCTAACCCAAACCCAATAACACAGGCAAGAGCCATTATCAGGAAGACAAGGAAATAGCAATGGGGACCAACACAGGTATTGCCACCACCAGCAGGGCTTCTAGCGGCTTGAGCATCGTAAAGATAACCAGCAAGCAGGCCAGAGAAGAGGAAAGAACCCAGTGGAAGATTAAGAATGAGAATGTTGTATAACAAGCCATAATATTTGAGACCAAATAGTTCTGAGGCTACTGCGACAGTAATGGTCAGACGAACTCCATAGCATATTCCAACCAAGATTGAACCAATATATAGAGATCCGGGCAAGGCCAATGCCATGATGACAAATCCTAGTGTCATTAGGACTTGAGAAGCTGCATTCCATAGAGGTCTTGGTGTCCCAAATTTCCTGCAAAGTGCAAATAACATGATGGATATGTGAAATATCAAAAGCTGAACTGTGAAGTTCGAAATGTGAGGAGTGCAGAAACTGAAATAGAGAGTGACAAAAACATACCAGAGGAGCTGTTCTGATACCAGACCGGAAATAATACGTCCGAAAAATCCCCAAATGCTGGTGAGAGAAACAAAAATGGATACATCAATGTATCCAAGAGCCAGGCCCATCTGCCCCAAGTTGTTCATTACACACATTCCAGTACCCACACCACAGAGGAATGATATGAACAAAACCCAGAAATCATATGTCCGTATCATTTCGATGATTGTGTGATCCTCCCCAATCATTGGTCGTTGCTTGATTCCAGCATTCTCCACTTCAACACTGACTGTTGTTGCTGGCTCTGGCTTCTGTGCCTTTGCTGGTGAATCTTCTGGGCCAACAAGTAATGGTTCCTTAATCTGCTGCTCAGTATCCGAATTGGACTTAAGCTTCAACAGAACCGAATATAAAGGAACAAATAATGGACTTGCTAGAAGGAATATTAGTCCTGCAACAAATACAAGGGAGACAACATGACCATGATTTCCAGTGATGTCAAATGCCAAGAGATAGGCAGCTGCTATAATGGCAATGGCATTAAAGATGTTGAAAAATCTGGCTTCTTCCTTTTCCTCTATAGGACCAGCAGCAGATGCGGTTTCGCGGAGGAAAAGAATAGCAGCAAGGCAAATGATAGCAGGAACAATAGCAAGAATTAGGAGAAATGCAGAAGGATTGGAGGAGAAAAGAGCTGTGCAAATATCAGTAAATATTGCTGTGCTGAGTCCTACATAACCCTTCAGGATTCCGGAGACGGGGCCGCGATTTTTTGGAAAGTTCCGCATGCAAGTTACAAGAACTGCCGTGTTCATCCATGTTGTGCTGTTGCCTCCCAAGCACAAAAATATACACATCTGTAGCAGAAAACAAACATTAGTTAATTTGGTTATGAAGCGCACTTGCTCGAAAGGATTGATGACCCTGTGACACTACAACTAGATGAACTGCGGAGCCAAGAATTTTTTCTATCCTGAGCTATTATAAATATTAATTATTAACTCATATACATAAATTTTTGAAATTAATAGTAAAATTTAAATTCAAATACATTACTTAAAATATTAAAAAATAAATTTGAAAGTACATAAAATTAAAATGAAAGTAAAAATAAACCCACTAGTGAAGTTATATCTTTCGATGTTTTGTGGATTATAATCCATTTATAATTGAATCTGAATCGATATTGTAACAACCCCTCAACCGGGATAAAATCACAATCTTATATCAATTGAAAAACAAAGTAATTAAATTTTTTTTCTCTCTCAATTCTTTCTTCCTTCACTTGATACTTCCTTAGATTAGTGTTCTATAAGTTAGACTTTGTAAATTTATAAGATTATTCTCTCACTTTTCTTTTCTTTTTCCTTGGATTTTTTTTTTAATGTTTTTCCCTTACTTTTCTCTCTTTCTCTCTTGCCTTTTCTTTTCTTTCTTTTCCTATTCTGCTTCTGCCCAATCGATAACATATAAAATTATTTGTTTTATTTTTTAATGGCAAATAACCATTTTACCATTAATGAATCGTTTTACTTTTATTTGACGGTCTTTTCTTTTTCTAGCACTACCAAGCTCCGTTCATCCTAAAATTTTAACCAGATTTTATTCAATATATTTTAAGATCCCTCGTAAATTTTCAGCTCAATCTGATGGTTGAATTGAAAATTACGTCCAATAACGTAAAACTGGTCAAATTGTGATTTTTTATCAAAATATTTCTGAATTTCTCTAAAAATTCTGAAATTTTAACCCAAGGTAAAGTATCATATTAGAAGGCTTCATACAAATTTTCAAAATTTTTTGATACTCAATCAAGAATTACAAATTTTTTTTATATAAAACTAATCAAAAAAATATTAATAAAATCTTTACATGGGCTATGGTAAATGCTTTGAATACCTGCCAGTAAGGAAGAGGATGGATACGCTGGCTAACAACAAGCCATTGAACTCCATATCCTATGAGCCCTTCAAATGATCCAATAAGGAGTATTACAGAAGTTGACCAACGATCTGAAGCAATGCCAGACAATAGACCAAAGGCCTTTCCAACGTCTTTAGCAACAGATAGAGTATTGAGCTCCAGCTGAGTAAGAGCCATGATTGATTTTAAAGCATCTGAGTAGTTGGAAAAGGTGTAGTTGTTACCGCAGCTTGCCTGCACCCATATTGCAGTAACAAATCCTAACCATTTTCCAGCAGGAGATGCAGGAGATAACAATGGACACATGACTAAGAATAGCGCAGAAGAACAAGAGAGAGCTTGAAGTATTTGCTTTGGGTTTGAACTCCATGTGGGATTGAGCTATCGCAATAAATACTTCTTGTTTTGCTTTCATTAAGAGCCATCCTTGGTTAGACCCTGGTTTTACAATTCCGCAACTGGTGTTACAAGACCAGATCAATGGTGGCTCATGCATAAAATATTTTTAAAAACAGGTGAAAGCAATGTTGCCAGCTTAAGCTGGGCTACTGGGACCTTGTGAATATCTGTAGATCAAGAAAAAAAAACACTTATTATGTTAATTTGATGGATATCAAATTTAGTTGAGGGCCACAAGCAACGCAGACGGGTGTTTTGAGAAAGTATAAACAATAAGGATCTGTCAAAATCGAAGGAGTGGATGAGAACAAGGCCTACCAGAGCTCATCTATACGGCTTCCTAAACCAAGTGAATCCTACGATTCATGCGCCAACCATTTCCATTTTTGTCATAAATCAGCAGGCTTATCTAAAACTAGATCTGTGACCTACGATACGTCGTGGACCATATCAAACTTTTTTATTGTGAAACAATGCTTAAATAATAATAGTATTTTTTAAAAATAAAAAAAATACAAGAGAAATACAAGAGTTAGGTGATTATCTTTATTAAATTTAATAAGTTTTATGATGAAAAAAAATTAAAATGTTTTCTGCATATTAGGTTTATATATAATAATTAATGAAATGGTTGCTAGTATTATCAAAATAAATGCTATAATCTTATTTGAATATAAAGGTAAAATTGAATGATATGTAATTGGAATAATATTTTAATTATTTTATTTATAATGAATTTTAATTAAAATTAAAAAAAAAACCACAGAGTTGCATAAAAAAAACCAAGTATCATGCTTAGATGGGCTATCACACTGGCCTAATATAAAGAAAGTTATTAGTGTCTGGGCTTACAAGTTCAAGCTTGCTTGAATTTTTTTTTTTGTTTAATAAGTGTCTGTCCTATTTAAAAAAAAAAACAAAACATATGATAGGTTCTTATACCTTTAAAATCTATTTTTTAATTATTTTTCACTTGAAAACATCTAAGAATTACCCTAAAAAGCCTTGATAAACCCATTTTTAACCTTAATACAACCTTTAATCAATGAAAAATTCAAAATTAAACCGAGTAAAAAAAAATTCTCGAGCCTCAATTTATTTTTTCTAACAAGATGAGAGTTTTAAAACATATCAATGAAAACCTCTCTCATAAAATGAAACGTATTGACATCAAAATTGATTTATTTTTTGTTAGAATATAGCTAACAGATTATATTCTCTTTATCTCCTTCATTTTCTAACAACTTAGTCATCCCTCTTTTAAACTTAGAAACTAAAACATATATAAATAAAATGGAGTTTATGACCAAAACATATTATACTAAACTTAAATGAAACAAAAATAAGAAAATGGAGAATCTTTGGATGAACATGAGTTAACAACCTCTCCTTTTTCTTTTTTTTTCTTTTTTTGTCCTTCTTGTTTGAATTGTTCTTTGCACAACAAATTTAAATCATATTTCATCAAAATGACCTCTATTTTAATTCTAAGATTTTATCAAACACTTTGAGTTGTCAAGAATATGTAAAGAGAAAAAAATATATCAACAAGTAAAATATCACAAACAGCACATAATAAAAATAGAAGAAAGAAATTCAATGAAAAAAGAAAAAAAAAAGCATTGTTACTTGAAATGTGCCATTCATAATGAAATCATGTAAATGAACAGCAATACCTAGTAAAATAACGTATTTTTTTAGTGTATTACTAGTTATTTGACCTACGATTCACCGCTAGTCAGATAGTTTATTTTTTAAAATGGATCAATAAGGAATTGGAGGTTTTTGTATGAATTAAAACGAATGAATCAAATAACTTAAAGTAAAAAAAAAATTATCTTAAAGTCTTGTTTCTTGTTAGATGATATCTTAGACAAGTTATAAGATTTTTTTAAGTGAAATCATAATATTGTAAATTTATTTAAAAAAACTATGATATTTAGGTATATATAAACATATAGTGAATTAGATTTCAGAGTATCCTTACAAAATAGAAATTTTTAAATTTTTATCCCATAATATTTTATTTGTTAGAAAGGGTTTAAACAAGATTATATTTTTTTTATTCATAAACTATTGATTAAAGAAAAAATCAATGAATTAATTCAAGCGCTTCCTGGTGCTTACGAGCTTATACGTTAGTGAGTAAATATAAAAGTAAAAGATAACAATTGAAAATTTGAAATCATTATGATATTATAAAATCAATAGTTAAATCACGTTTTTACAAGAATTTAGTCCAATTTTATTATTTTTCAATTTTTTTACATGATTTTAGACAATAAATATGTTAACCTGTAAAATCTAGTCTACACGCGATTTTAAGAAGCTTGGTGCCAATTCCTCCCTCATATACCAAGTTAAATCGTATTATTTCTTTTTCTTTTTCTTTTTAATCCAGGACAAGCCCTCTGTTGAATTTGGGACAGGGATGAAAAGATCGTAACCATGCATGAATTCTCATTCAAGAAATAAGTCGCCCTTTAAACACTCAACAAAATTAACAGTTCTGTGCTTCCAAATCAGATCGAAGGAAATTTCAAAACCATGCATTCACACTCTCTCCTATGATAGATTAACAATACTGGTTTCAAAACCCTAATACAAAGCTTCCAGTTCCATTACCTTTCAAAGCCTCCAATCACAAACTGCACCAAGGATCTACCTGCTGCCCTCCATTTGTGCTCATGAAGTTTACCTTTGCTGGACCAGGATAATTTTTCCATCTCTTGGAGGTTTAATAATGCAAAATCTTTCCAGGCTTCAATCTATATATACAGGATAATAATTACCAATATTTTCTTTATCCTAAATCTAGTTCTTCTCTCTTCACATCATGTTCCTGGTCAGCATTCTTGGCTTGATTGTATACCGATTCAAAAACATTCATACACACACTCGAAAAACCCACCATTGCCTGAAAAGCATGTGGGAATCCCATCTGGAGATTATTCGATGTCATTGACCTTGTTACGCTAATCAACTTTTCATGCTTACTCTTTTCTTCCTCTGCCCTTGCCCGCAAGATCTCAACCTTTGCTCGTTTCTCCGTAACTGGGTCCTTGATGCGTATTGTGCTCGAAGTTTCAGGCATTGAATACGGACCATACTTGCTCTCCAAAGCTCTAAGCTCAGCAACCTTCTTCTCAAACTCCTTGAATGCAGATTCTGACTTCTTCTTTTGCTTATGCTCTTCTGCTTGTTGAACTACAATAGCATGAATTACTGTTATGAAGCTCTTGATTCCTTCTGATGCCACTTTGTCAGGAATTCTATCAACTGCATGGTTCCATTCTTCGCAAAGGGAGTAAATTCTTGATTCCTGACTGGTTCTGGAAATTGGGTTTTTGCTAAACTGGAAAAGGCTGAGCCGGAGCCAGCCTGTGAGGGACTGGATGTAGTCCCGCTGAGCCTTGACAACATTGCAGAATGAATGGTGCCATTGCTGGACCTCAAGCTCAAGCTGGAGAGTCGACTGTCTATGAATCTCTGACGTCGGCTCAGTAGATGGGATAGCGTTGAGATATTTGAGCTGCTGAACAATGTGTGTCTGGACCTGGTGTGACTCGTACATGCCTCTCCACATGCACATTAAACTGCAGAGGAACAGAGGACTTTTAAAGCATCTAATGTGAAGCTTACACCTCATATATGAATTCAATAAACTACATCAGGATAATTTAGCAGGATGCTTTATTAGGCTACTATCGTCAATTCAGCAGGATGTTTATTAAGCCCATGTCCTCTACAGACCTTAAAACCTAAAATTGTTCATCACTGTATTTATTTGGATTGCTTGCTCTCCATTTAATAGTGGAAAAATTGTATTAGTTTTGCGAGATTGCAAGGATATAACGACACAGTGCAAAAGATTTGCAAGGTTGGTATACTTCAACCTGCTACCAGCCCCACCATAGGAGAGCTATAATTACACACTGTTGACTTAAAGCCCACATCAATCAGGGCCGTTTATCTGTGAGCACCTCCCCGAAGTACACTGCCACAAGATTCTTCCTTGCCAACACAATTGAGGTCATAGCCCCCCTTAACCATCGTACATAGCACAGTTAGAACCCTATCTCTTTGAAACAAAAGCAAACAAGAGAGACAAAATGACTGTTTGAAAGTATGGTAGCTTGTTCATGGGTGTTGTGTTTTTTAAAAATCGATTTTTTTACTTGAAAATGCACGGAAAACAAGCCATTAAAAGCAGTCAAAAGTAAAACTCTGTATTGCAATATATACAAGCAAAAACTCTCCATGGCCAAAAATCCAAAGTAAAACTCTGCACTGCAATACTCTCCCTAGGAATGGGAAATGATGTAACAAGGATCGCATGAAAACTTTGGGGTTTCTTGTTACTTGCTTCAGCTCTTAAAAGCAGCTAGCTCATGGGCTTACAAAAAGTACTAATACAAAAACAAAAGATGATACTAACCCTTTCACAAGCTCAAGGAGTTGAGGGTAAAGCTCTGTCTCCCTTAATTTGATGATTTCAGCAGAGGTAGTTTCAATGCCCTGAGTAGCAACTATCATTTGGGACTCCAATTTCTCTACTTCTTTCTTGATCTTCTCCGTCTTTACATAGTCAGCCCTCCTCGCCTCTAGCTTCCTAAGCAATGCCACCTTCTTCTCATGCTCAATTTTCAAACTCTCAGCATTCTACAGAACAAACATAATGTCTCAAATAAATCAAAAGGGAAAAGAGCTAATACATAACATAGAATATCATCTTTTAATAGATATATAGTGATGGGATAGCCAGTGCCCAACTTTTTTTACGCTTTTTGACTCACCAAGTACCATCAGAGATAATCCAAAGTGTAAGCAACAAAATATGCCTACAAACAAAATATGATCCATAAGGGCCATACCTTGACCTCTATGAATAGTTTCTTCTCCCAAGCATATAGTCTCTCCACAGTGGAACAGTGGCTAACATGAGCGACACCCCCACTTCCTACATGACTAACCACCATTTCTTCACTCATCTTTCCAAACCCATCAAGTTTTGGGCTTGAACCCCATGTCCACGATGATGGGCTAGTCAAATTGCATCCATAATTATAAACTCTACCTGCAACATCAACAAATAAATCGAATAAAAGACAAAGAACTCATTTCTGATTTCCCCCTTGTTTTACTTAGTTTTCTCATTAACCAAACAAAGTCAAAACAAGAAAATGGGGCTATAATAAAACAAATGTATAAAACTAACAAATCGAAGACTAACTACTCTAACCTCCTTTGCCTTGTCTTGCTGACAAGTTAGGGCTCGAGACTTCTAAAACACGAGAAAGTTGACCGCCAGCATCAGCAGCTTTAAGAAAATATTCATCAACTTCTTTAATGATCTCCACTAAATCTTTGCTATTTCTTGAAACCACCATAGCAAGCTCACTTCCACTTCCACTAGCGTTCTCTTTAGGAAACCGACTAGCTACCGAAGGCGGCGCAACCGCCACCATTTCCGATGTCGTGATGGTGGTGGTCACCTCCTCCCACTCCTGCCCCTCCACTGATATCGGCGGAGGAGGGACAAAGGGGTCCCAGAAATCCCAACCCGACCCCGCCACTGGCGGAGGCGGAGGAGGCGGGGGAAGAGGAGAGGCGGCGGTTGTGGTGGTGGTGGTCGTCCAGGTGTCTGAACTTGGACTCATTGGAGGTGGTGGAGGTGGTGGAGGGGTGGGTGGAAGTGGTGGTGGAGAGGGGTGAATGGGTGGCAGGCGGAGGTGGTGGTCTGATTCATTGCTGGAGAACTGAAGGAGGGCTGATCCAGTACTACGAAGTGAACGGATGTACATTGCATGCGAAGCAGAAAGCGATTGTCTTGCTTTAACATATTGTTTCATGTATCTCTTTCTTGCTTTGCATCTTGACACCATTTCCTCTCTCTCTATTCTTGAGTAACAACAGCCCATGTTGCTGTCGTTGTTTCCTGCTCTTGTTGTTGTCTCTGTCCACTCTCTAGATCAAGTAGTCTTTACTCTTCAGGTGGTGTTATCGGGTTCTTGATTTGGAGGAAAAAGGGAAAGTAAAGCACTTTTCGAAAGTAAAAGAGTGGGAGATCTTACAGTACTTTGATCAATATTGGATGGTCTTTCATGGTCATTGATTACTATTTGATCTCCAAAGAAAACGCGCACACACAATAAGGTTATTTTCAAAACGCCCCGTCTAAGCTTCTTGCCAATCTCTGTCAAACACTGTAATCTGTCTGCGTGCGTGTTCCTAGGTTTGGGATATACTTTGGTTTCGTTGAGGTGGTGGAGGAACAGTGTTCCAAGACAATGAACATTGGGCGAAGAGCCAGCCAAGTAATTTTATATTTAAGATTTTAAGAGTCGAAAAATGCCCCTCTAGATTTTTTTAAGTAGCTACAACATACCCTCCAGCATGCAGGACACAATCCATCCGAATTGTTAGCTGGGCTTAGCAGGGAGGCCATGTTGAGAAGATTCTCTTGAGATTCTTGATGGTTGTAAATTGCCAAATTTGCCATATGATTTGGCTTAGGAAAGACAATGGAGGGTGTTTTGGTAACTTGAGATTCCAACGGTCATAAAGGGACTTGAATGGCTATCGGTTCAAATATTAGAGAGAGAGAGAGAGAGTAATAAATGGTGGTAGTATTAACTAACAGGAGTTGGAACCGGAATGAATTGAATTCGATTTATATATATTTGAATTTAATTGATAATTTATTATAATTTTATATTTATAATAAAATAGTAAATTATAGAATTAAATTTAATCATACTGTTTAAAGTATTTATAAAATTAAATTGAAACAGAAATGTCGACTATTTTATCATTAATTTAGAAATAATTTTTGTTATATAAATCATTCCATTTTATTACAAAGACCCTTATATTTATTTTACTTAATAAAATAAATATCAAACTGATATAAATGACATTACCAAAGTGTAGTTCTGGATATCCAAAAAATATTCTAATGACTAAAAATTAATCCTTCTAATTTTTCTTTAAAAAAATCCGCGCACTTGTGTTTTTTATAAAAAATAGATGATATTTTTTCAACTTCTTTATATATTTTTTAAAATAGTGCGACACTATATTCGCTTGGGCAAATGACACATCTTATATTTTTGTAACATTTTTCAATCATCATAGATGGCTCTAGTGACTAAAAAATCAGGATTTAAGTATTTATATATAAAAAACTTAAATTTCAATTATTTTTTTACCCAAAAATATAAAAATACCTTTAAAACCCAATTTTGAATAACAAAACATGATTTAATTGAACAAAAAAAATCAAAATTAAATGAAATGAAAAAAAAATCAAATCCTAGTCTACCTTTGTTGACATTATTGAAGGTATAAACCATCTTCATTAAGTCCCCCTCTCAAAACAAATCCAAATACATTAAATTCATAGTTTATTTATAGTTAGAATTTGGTCATTAAAAGTTTTCTCTCTCTATTTTTTTTGTGGTGACTTTAATTTTTTTCTCAAATCCAGGGGCTGAAATAAAAAAAATAAACTAAAAGATCGAATTATTAAAGCCTAAAGAACAATGACCAAATAATAAAAAGAGTTAAATTGGAGGGATCAAAACAACATTTCCACGTAATCGGAACAATTAACGAATTGAATTTTTTTTGTCAAATATCAATTTTGATTCTTGATCTTTGAAATTCAGTTTTATGAACAACTTGAAATTTAATTTTGTAAAATTGATTTTGAATATAACATTGGAATATTTAATGACATATTGGGCATGCAAGACAATGTAAATCAAAATCGATAACAACAAATAGATTTATATCAACATAATCAATAAGGATATAATTGAAAATAAATAAGTTAACTGATAAAAACAGGAGAAGGCCAAAATCTCAGAGACTAAGAATGAAGAGATTGGCTATAAACAATGGCATTGATTAACAATAAGATGAGAGAAAGAATGATGAACAGCAGAAAAGCCAATCTCTTAATTTGTTTCTTTTATATTTGTTAATTTTCTTTAGTTTTTAGTTTTGACCATCAGAATATTTTCAACCAGTTTCTCGCATGTTGATATTAATTAATATTTTACGTTTTCAATTAAGTTTCAAACAAATCATCTTATATTAGGATTATTATCTTTATAAATAAAAAAAAAAAAAAAGAAATTTCTTGCAAATCCATCCCTGAAATTTAATGAATATGAAAAACAAATCCACTTTGTTGATAAATAGTCAATGTGACGACTTTTCATGACCCGACAACTTGGTATTATTGTCGGGTTAGATCTTATTTCGGGTCTGTTAACTGTAGGTTGATTGGAGATTTATACTAAAAACAATGCAGCTGGACGGTGTCGTTCATGGAGCTTGTATCTGTGAAAAGAATCCCTTGGCAGAATTCAGTTTGCATTGGGAATTGAATTATACCATACCATATATTTACCTTTGGACTTTCTCAGGGAAATGCGACCGTGGAATCTCGTTATCTGGACAATCCGCTTCTCAAAATTCTTACACATTAATCGACAAACGAGGCTGGTAACACCCTTCAATAACCTTCGATATTATATTTTATTTTTGAAAGAGTGAATATTTGGGACATTTTTCCAGTCACCTCTAATAATAGAAAAATTGCGGCGCAAGGTTTTGTACTCCTAAATTCCATTATTTAACTTGTTTCTGCATTATAACACTTTAAAAATATCTTAAATCACGGTAAATTTATTTTCAACATTAAAATATAATTTTTAAAAAAATTATATTAATAAAAAATACTTTTACAGACTCTGATTTTTTTTTTTTAGCATGGTTAAAAAATAACACTATTTTTATTGAAATTTTCTTGCAAAGACAAACACATTAATTAATATCAAAATTGACTCTTTTTGGTGTCCAAATTGTGGTCCATCCAAGCTTTTTTTTTTTAATATTTTTTAATGACTTTTTCTCTCCTTTCTTGACATCTAGGGACTGAAATAAAAAACAATTTGGGACCAAAATATAAAATGACAAAATAATAGTGATCAAATAATACATAAGCTGAAACTTCAAGAACTAAATTGGCGTTTTGCATGTCAAAATGAAAATAAGGTGTATTTTGTGTTTTTTTGTGTAAAATTTGATCATTGTTGTCTTAATTTTTTTCCTTAACAATAATCTAAATTTCTATTTCATAGTATCTTTAATTTATCATCGAAATATTCCTCAATACTTTGCATTCGAGAGAGCATGCGAGAATAAATAAATCTCAACACATAAAATCATTATGATGTAACTTGGAAAGACCGATTTCAAAGAAATAAAGTTGGATGACCTCTGTGTGTGTGTGTTTTTTTTTAAAAAAATAAAATAAAAGAAGGTTAGGCGCACAGGTTGACCTTGTAGGCCCACCCGTGCTTGGCCTTTTGTGTTTTAGGCTAGAAACTAGCCCATCCAAGCCATGCACTTGAGATCATTTTATGAGGCCTTTTTATCTTAAGTTTTAATCAAAACTCATTAAAGTCAAAAAAAAAAAAAACTACAATTATATCTAGGATATTTTCCATTTAATACCATTCAATTTCAAGTTTATTTTTAAATAAGATTAGAGAAACTTTTTTATAATAGTAGCGAGTGCTTTTTTTATGTAACCCTTCATAAGTTTTTTTAAAGTTTAATCAAAATTAATTATCATTAAATAAATATAATAAAATTTAAGATATTATCTCATTGGATATCAATGAATTTTATATTTATTTTCAAAAAAGACTCTAGCATTTTTTTACAATATTAGCAATTATTTTGTTAATTATTATATTTGAACCTACTATTTAGATTTTTTTTTATGTTTGTGTTCGTGAATATTCTATAAAAATAAAGTTCAAGTTATTATACTTATTGCTTTTTTTATTTCTCTCACTTTTTATTCAATCACACCATGTTTTTTTTTTAAATAATTTTTGTAAAAAAATTACATGAATAAAAAAGAACGTTTCGATGAAAAATATATTTTCTTCCATAAATCTATTTATCTTCTTTCATCCAAAAATAATTTTTAATTTTTTGTATAATTAATTATGAAATAGGTTATGAAAACTTTTATGTGACATCACACGCACAATACTTTATTTATTTATTTTTGGAATACATCCGCGTCATAATTGCTAGAACATATATTTTTTTATTAAAACTATTTTGATGGTTCTGTTAAGTTGTTATTTAAAAACTAATTATTCTAGTATAATAATTTTAAAAAAGGGAGCACATTAATAAAATCAAGGGTTTGTAATTAAAAGCATACCTTGGTATTTTTATTTCAAATAATTCAATTTTTGTTTTTGATATTAATTATAACTACTTTATGTTTTTATTGGATGAACAACATTGCTCGGAAATATATATGTAAAAAACATACACTAATAAGAAAGAAGGAATTAGACTAGAAAATTATTTTGATCAAATAGAATTTAAATTATTATTTTTCTTGAAAAAATATAAAAGATATCATATAATTAGATAAAAAAATTTAAAAACTCCCCGCGGTACAATATGGTTAGTTGATTAAAGTTTTTTTTTTTGCTTGTAAATATATTAAAATAATAAAACTTGAAAAAACATCAAAATAAATTAATTTAAAATAAAAAATAATAATTTCAAAAAAATAACAAAATTATGGTTCAACGCAGCTATAATTTTAGTGCGCTGTTTTGGAAAAGGTTAAAAAGACAGATTTTGTTAACTCCAAAGTTAGATTAAGAGGGTGTTTTGAGATTGTGGTAGTGATTGTTTTTCAAAGTGTTTCTCGCTTGGAAATATATCAAAATCATATTTTTTTTATTTTTTAAAAATTATTTTTGATATTAGTACATTAAAATGATATAAAAATATATATAAAAAAAATTAATTTGAAGTAAAAAAAATTAAAATTAAAATTTTTTTAAAACATTTTTAAAATATAAAATGAAACCGTCCTTAAATAGATAATTAAAGTACCATAGAGGCAGCCAAATTTTCTTCAAGTACATCATGTCAGTCAGTGCTTCACTTAGACTCTTGTCACATGGAACATGCTGTCACAAGTTTACAACATCGTGGTGCAGACGTGGGATTACCTGGATATGCATCGGCCTAGCTAGAATAAGATTTGTTTTTTGTCCTCCCAAGCAAAAGCTAGGGTAAGATTTAGTGGGTTATTCTATACTATTTAATAGTTTATTAAATGGTAATGCACTTCAAGTTCACAATTATCAATGTGTCTAATATTTTTTTTTAATATTTAATGGTAATTTTTTTATTTGGTATTGCGTTTCAAACATGATTGAATAAATTTTAATTTTTTAATTTTAATTTTTTTTATATTTTCATATTATTTTGATGTGCTAATATAAAAAATAATTTATTTTAAAAAAATTATTTTATATATTTTCAAGTAAAAAAACAGTTTAAAAAACAACTGGTACTATACTATCAAAATAATAAAAAAATATAAAAAAATATTAATGTAAAGTAAAAATATTCAATTAGCACATTAATATTTTAAACCATTTTTATATCTATTATTGTCATCATAGAATGACTTTTCGATTACATTGGCCCGAAATTCAAGCTATTGAATCTAGAAATTGCAAGCTCAAGCAATATGCCTACTCTTACCATAGATAAAATATCCATTGAATTTTTGGATAATTTATGCATGATTCCTATTTCCACTACCAATTCTTTTTATATATTTTTCTTCTTAGGCTTTTATTGAGAATTTCTAGTGTATTATTTTTCAATATATCTTTATTTCAGAAATTAAATTTACCTCGTGGGAAGCTGTCCATAACTTTCTTGTGTCATTAAACTTTCTTGAACGAGAATGGATGAAGGCAGTTGTCACAGAGACGAATCAATTGTATTTAATTGAATGAGATTGACAAAACCAGGGACTAAAATGACCAATCATTTTCTTTTTTCTAAGGGGGAAGTTGCTGTTTTTACTTTTTAGACTCGGTCCAAAGTTTATTTAAGTGGGCCCAAAATAACGATAATTAGTTCACAGGACGAGGATGACGACGGCGAACCAAATCCATGGTTTCTTTCCACGAGACGATAAAAGGCCCAAACTTCAACGAAGATAAGAATCCTTTCAGCTCCACACGGGCTCCCATAGCAACAAAAAGCTCACAAGAACCCAACACCGTTTGATCAAAACTTAATCATGCTCCTTTGATCGAGTACTAATCACGCGCTCCAGACAGGAAGCTTTGTAAACATCTGCATTTGCTAAACTCAAAAGCTTACCTTCCCTCCTAAACTGCAAAACACAATCCCTTGCTTCTCTTCGACGAACCTCATTGCTTATACCCTGTTACTACCCATTCTGTCTGAATTGATGTATAAATATTTGAGACATTAAAATGGATCCTTAAATCAATATCGGGTTGCTGGTTTTGGCTTTTGGGCTGTCGAAAAAGTTATATACTTCGTTTTTTCTTGGGTTTGTTTTCATGGCTGGAAAAGTTGTAGATGCCGAGTACTCAAAGGAGATTGAGAAGGCTCGTCGAGACCTTCGCGCTCTCATTGCTAGCAAAAGTTGTGCTCCCATCATGCTTCGTTTAGCGTAAGTACAATCTCTGCATTTATCTGTTTATAACAAAAGTCCTGTGTACATTAAATTGGTATTTGCGTGTACAAATATATATTTTGTTTGGATGGTTGATATTGGATAGTAAGGACTGCGTAGCAATAGCTTTTTCTCGAAATTTTTTAATGGTGTTTTTTGGAATGTTTATTGCAGGTGGCATGATGCAGGGACTTATGATGCAAAAACAAAGACAGGAGGGCCCGATGGTTCCATCAGGAATGAGAAAGAGCTGGCACATGCTGCAAACAATGGTATCAAAATTGCTATTGATTTTTGTGGTGAGTTTCTTACCCCCTTTTGTGAATCATTTGATCTGACATTATTAGTAATTTAGTGAAGATTCAAAGAAACTGTAAGGGGAAAAACAGATTTTTTTTTTCCTGCTAATGGCCTACGTTTTCGTTTCAGAGGGAATCAAGGCCAAACACCCCAAAATTACATATGCTGACTTGTATCAGGTAATTATCTTTTTCTTATAGTCAAAGAACCATCTCTATTCTCATTATGTTAATTAGCTTCACTGCAGAGAATACTTGATCAGATAGGCTAAGAACACTTTTGAAATCACAGTGGCTACTTGTTTATGATAGGAAAACTATGGTGTTATGATTCCATCTTTAACTTATTCTCAATCATTCTCGAATGTTTAGCTTGCTGGGGTTGTTGCAGTTGAGGTAACCGGAGGCCCTACTATTGACTTTGTTCCAGGAAGAAAGGTAATGTTCATGGTAGAACTTCATTAACTTTTTCTTACTACCGTGAAGTAAAATTTTGTTTTTCAATTAGGATTCGCCGGAATCTCCTGAAGAAGGGCGTCTTCCTGATGCAAAACAAGGTTTTTCTCTATAATGACTCGGCTCAATTCATTCCTTTATAGCTTTTCTATGATATGGAAATTATTCTATTCTGATTCATTCTGGTTGCAGGAGCATCACATTTAAGGGATGTGTTCTATCGCATGGGTCTATCGGACAAGGACATTGTGGCACTGTCTGGAGGCCACACATTGGTACTTTTTGACCGATGCAGTTCTTTTCTAGGTCGTCAAAACATACCTAAAGTTGATGTTGCTTTGGGTTTTGTAGGGAAGGGCTCATCGAGATAGATCAGGCTTTGATGGCCCTTGGACAAAGGAGCCTTTGAAGTTTGACAACTCTTACTTCCAGTACGGACATATTTAATTTTGAGCTCATTCCATATGCCAGCTAACTAGCATAGTTTGCAAAGTCATGGTGAAAGCAGATATAAAGAATCTCTTTTTTATTGCAATCAGGGAGCTCTTGAAAGGGGATTCAGAGGGACTGTTAAAACTGCAGACAGACAGGGTTCTTGTTGAAGATCCCAAGTTCTGCAAATATGTCTTGCTGTACGCAGAGGTAATATTCTCATGAACTTTGAAAGATTACATATTCTCCATGTTGTGTTGCCTTGCTGTGACATATTTTAGCAGCCAACTTAAGGTTTTCTTCAGTTTCAGTTGCATGTCGTTCGTCATTAATACGAGGTAGTTTCCATTTGATGTGTTCTTGTTAGATGGAGATTAATTTAGGAAAGTTACGAATCAGCTGCTGATTAGAAAGTAAACTGAGAAAGTTGTTGGTTAAATGGCAGGATGAGGATGCATTCTTTTCAGATTATGCAGCATCACACAAGAAGTTATCAGAGCTGGGCTTTACTCCTCCTTCCTCGAGTCTCAAAGCAATTACAAAGAACCGTACCTTGCTAGCTCAAAGTGCTGTGGGAGTCGCCGTTGCTGCAACTGTAATAATCCTAAGTTACTTCTATGAAATCAACAGAAGAGTGTAGTGAACTTGAAGAGTCATGTTTGGACTTCTTAAAGATCAGCAGAACAAGCGACTTTGCAAAACATACAGATTATAGGAACTATTGACAAATATTTAATTAAAACATTGTCAAAATGAGTTACTTATTGAAGATATCTTCACAAAAAATTAATGCTGTTATTGTCAAGGATTAAACCATTTGTGTTTAAAACTAAATTTCTCGTTCATTGATACAGACAATCTTTGTTGCAGATAGTCTTTTAGGATTTCAATAATTTAACTTTCAAAGGATTTACTTTCTTTTAAGAGTTCACAAACCAAAAGTATAAATTAATTCAATCTCTCTTACAAAAGACTAAAACCTAAACTCTAGAATAGAGGGAAAAGACAACAAAAAACTAATAGAAATTGGAGGCAATATAAGTTGGAAAACAAAGAGGAAGACTATAAATATGTTTCAAAGTGGTTAGAACTCCTCCACTTCCACCCATATTTATACTGATTTTTGATTTTTTATAAGCTTTACTACTTTGTTGAGGCTCATTTATAAGCTTTCACTTTTTTGTTATATAAATTATAAGAAAATCTCTTTTTTTTTCATATGAATTAAAGGGTTTTGGGTTACATAAAAAATACCAACTTACAGCTATTTGAAATCAATTTCTTATTCACTCATAATTTATTTTAATCATATTACTGTTAATTTAGTCTCCAATATAAGCTATTTATCATAGATCTTTAACATGATTTAAGAAAATATAGATGCATGAGAAATTGATCTAAAAAATTCTTGGTTTGCATGTTTTAGAGGAATCCAAAACCCTATAAAAGCTTTTATCCTACATAAGAAAGAAACGTGTTTTGCTTGTTGTTTATATAATGGAAATGTGAATGTTAAAATTAGACTTAAAGAACATCCAAGTTTTTAGAGAGGAAAGAACCTAAGTAAAGTGAGTTTTGGACTTAAACCTTCACACATACACACAAGCGGTTCAACCTGGCCTGGTTTGGGACTGGGCTTGAGTTTATTGTAAAATAGTTTTTTGAGCTATAAAAACTTATTTTTTGTCAACTTAACTTGGGCTTGAGTTTGGTCTATGAAAAATTATTTATTTCAACCAATTATTTTGTTCAGCTAATGGATGTCAGATTTGATAAGGTTGTCCAAAAGTTTCTATAAAGCATAAATTTTTCTTTTGCTAAAACACATCATATTTAAAGTTAAAATGTTCAAGTTTGATTATGGTTTTATATTAGGTAATCAAAGTTAATAACAAGGGGAATTTATTATTGTAATTATCAAAATTAATTTTATATCAGTTTTGATTACAAAATCATTTATGAAAGACGTTAAAGATAAGTGTTTTAGGTTTTTTTTTTTTTGGCACAAATTATGCAAAATCTTTTAACACTTCTTTTCCTAGTTTTCCAGTTTAGTTTCTTCATTTTAAAATTTGATTTTTTTAAAAAAAATAATTATATAGTTTGATCGCGATTTCACTTTTTTATTGTAATTTAATAAAATATATTTTTAAATCCTGATCAAACAAGGATTTCAAAAAAGATAAAAAAAAATAAATCACCCTCGTATATAATTACACGTTATTCACTCTCGACCTCGCTCCACCAAGCAATCCAACATTCAAAGGTGCCAAATCCTTTGTTATCACCTTCAAAACCTCATTTGGCAGCTCCCCATCAAGGACCTAAATTAAACAAGCACAAAACCCTCTTCTAATTGTTGAATCACTATCAACCCAAGACATCATTTTACCATATTTATCTAATTGTGCCTCCAACATAAACCATGGCCTGATTTGAATTGACTCGGAAAGAGTTTGGTAGTGGAGAGAGGAGGGTTGTACAGTGGAGAAGGCATCTAACAAGGTCGATTGGTTGAGAGAGTGACCAAATTAAGATGATTAAATGGTGGAGCTTACCTGGGACAAACTCAGTTGTCCGTGTGGGAGAGAAGAAGATGATTAAATGGTGGAGCTTACCTGGGACAAACTCAGTTGTCCGTGTGGGAGAGAAGATGATTGCTATACAGGTGAAAGGCGAGGAATTTGAGGGTTTTGGATATGAAGATGGTGAGTGAATGTATTTAAGAGATTTAGAGGTGGAGAAAGAAGGTAGTTCTTGCTTATACTCCTAAATTTCCTTTCTTTTTTTCTATAAATTCCTCCCCCATTTTCATGGCCTCCTCCTCCATTTTCATGGCCTGCTCTAAATCATCTCATTTTAATTTTTCTTCTCTCTCCTTCTTTTTTCTATAATACAATTCCCCCATCTTATTTTTTTTTAACTTTCAAAAACTTATTTGAGAAAATTCTTCCAATTTTCTCAAATTTTTAATTGTTTTTTGAAAGCCTCATCTCAAACTCTAATTTCTCAAATAAATAAGCAATAAAGAAAAAAAATTCTAAAAACCCTTAAGTTGACAGTATCTCAACCCTTCAATTGAAATCTTATCTTGTACTATTGTGGATCTTGAATAAATACAAATTATTAGAGTATGAATTTTTTTTATTTTTCGTGTTAGATTGGTGGGATAAAATTCATACTCTAATAAAATTCAGAGAGGTTTAATAAAGTCAATCTTTTTATACAAAAATAAAATTTTAAAAATAAAAAAATGATTCCTGACGATAATAATATTTATTTCAGATTGATCAAATTCTTAAGAGTTTCAATAGTAAATGATTTTCATTATACATATTGAAGAGGCTTAATTAAATAATTGAAATAAATAGATAACAACATGCGTGTAGTGGAAAACCCACAAAAGATCTAGCTTGCTACTACTTCTACTGCCACCGTGCTGCGCCATTCCTTCCCTCTGAAGCGGAGCGGGTTCAAGGAGAACAAGTTTATCTCCATTCTAGAATTAAAATTATTGACTCTTGAAATTGAAATTAGTTAAGGGTAATTGTAATTAATTAAACTAAGTTCAGTCAGGCTCTTGGGCTGAGAGATAGAGTGATGTCCTGAAAAACCTTAAGTCGCTTTTCAATCTTCTTCTGCTGAAAGATGTCAGGCTCTTGGGCTGAGAGATAGAGTGATGTCCTGAAAAACCTTAAGTCGCTTTTCAATCTTCCTCTGCTGAAAGATCCCAGAGGAGGCAGTTTCAACTACCTTCACTGCTGTCTTTCTTGAGTTGGTTGCAGGACCTAGAATCGCTGCAAGAATGGCCTCGTCAAAGTCATCATTATCTGGCAACAATTGTGACAACTTGTCTTCTGTTTCATCAGATAGCCTCCTCGTCTTTGGTTTGGGTTTTCCTGGTTCCACAGATTGTGTGGTGAACAACCCCATTTCAATCTTTCTGTTTGAAGTAGCAGTTTTTCCCGACCTCGTCCTCTTAAGGGTCTCATGGAATTCATGACTTGGTTCCTTAATTGGCTCCTTTACCAATTTGGAGGAATAGAATGGAGGTGCATCGACATTCCATAAATTCCCAAAAGGAGCAAACTGTTTGACACTATTCTGTTGAGGAAACAACATCTGGTTTTGGTTCGATACTATATTGGAATCAACATTCTCATTGGCGAAATCATCATGATGAGATTTTGTACTGGTTGCTTGCAGGTGATCCTTGCAAGGCTGAGGCTGCCAAATTGATGAAGAACCAAGGAAGGCATCAAAGAGCCTCCTTTGTTCAACCCGATCGCCTCCTTTGCTCATCATCTCAGATTCAAGGTCCTTGAGCATTTGCTGTGCCCTTTCATAGGCTTTGAGATGCGAATCTACACCTCTTGGCCCGTCGGCCACTGCTGGTTTCACTCGCCGCAATGTCTCTTTAGCCTCACCAATTCTCCCCTGCTTCATCAAACAAATCCCAAGATTGCACATCTTGTTGTTGTCCGGTGCTGTAGCAAGTGCCCTTCTATAGGCATCTTCTGCTTCAATGTAGTTGTTTTGTTGCATCAATGCCCATCCCAAGTTCCCCTAAAGCAAAAAAATCAAACCTAATAAGTAACAATTACATAATATTTCAGAGATTACATAGAGGTACAGAAAAAAAGAATTCAGTTTAAGTACCAGTAATCTGGTTGCTTCTTGTTCCACAGAAACCTGAAATTTCTTCCCTTGAGACCTTGCAGTCTTTGTTCGTTTTCCATTGAAAGCAAGCCCTTGTTGAATTAAGAACAGCTTGTGCTTCAGCAATGCTATTTGGTCATCCAATCTTCCACATCTCTAAATGTCAGGGAATCAAACTTAATAAGTATTTTCTATGTTACAGAAAAATCAAATTGACCACAGTGTAGGACACAACGTCGAATCAGTTACCAGTGACAAACCTTGTAAAGATCTAAAAGAATATTATCAAGAGACTCTTGGGCTTGATCAGAACATCGATGTCGCAATGATTTGATAGCCTCAATGGCTTCCTCGGCCCTATTTTGTTGCTTCATAACGATAGCCATATCTTTCAATGCACTATCCACTCTATCCCCAGCATTTATTGCTGCCCAAAACAAAGGTACTGCCTTTTCTGGATCTTTATCAACCAACTAATCAGAACAAAACAATCAAAATCCATTAATAAAATCAGTCATCGTACCTATCAATACCAAAAGAAGAACAAATCTCAATCAATTTGAAGATGACCCAATAATGAGTAACTAATTTACCTGAACATTCTTGGCTCTAACATAAGGAGAGTCACCAACAGGGACTTTGTGGATAGCTTGAAATGACTCAGATCGAGTTCTTGAAACACCAAGTGGTTTTGCTGGTGAAGTTGGAGCAGATTTTGTTGGTCTAAAACCAGGTGGTGCGTTCCACATATCCTGCATCATATCGAAAAACAAAGGGTGGTCCTCTTTTTCTTTCCCTTTATTTTTTTTGTGCTCCTTTTTGGTTTATTGATAGATAAATTGAAGTGACGACTGACGTCTCTTGCAGAGATGAGAAGGGATTTTTAGAGGGGACGGGGGAGAGAGAGACTTTCGAATTTTTCGACCGTTGAGGTTACCGTTTTACGTACTAGCCGTTGCGCCTCGCTCTCTATCAATAATTTGAGATTTGGCGGATATTAGAGAACTTTTATTTTCATACGGACCCTTAGGGTTTGTTATAATTGTTTTATAATTTATATTCTTAGAATTGTTTGCACTGGTGTCCTTTTCTATTCAAGGAAGTAGGCATCTCTTGCTACTAAAATTGCCGTTGTAGACAATTTTCTGTTAATAATTGTTATAGAATGATAATGCTTTGATTGATTGTTGGACGAATGTTTTCTTATTTTCATTTTCATAAATGTTGCAATTTTTAATAATATTTTAAAAAAATTGGAATAACAATGAAATTAAAAATAAAAGAAAAACTAGTCAATTCTTTTTAACAATGATATTAGACTTGCTGATTAATAAATAATTAGTCTTTATATGTGAAAAAAGAGAAAATATTTGGAAAATAAAAAAAAATATTTTTGATATGATGTAATGTAATTTAATATGCATGTAATGAAAAAAAAGTAATTTAAATGATTCATTATTGCAATTCATTATTGAAAAAAATTAAGTAATTTAAAATCCTTTTGTTTTATTGCAAAACTTTTAGTAATGTAAGTGAGGCCTTGACAAAGTTTTATTTTAATCTTTAATTTTGAGAAATTAATTTAATCCTTATATTTTTAGTTAGAAACCGGTCCTTGTATTTAAGAAAAGTTATAATCTAGTCCTTATGATAATTTTTTTACAATTAGGTACATATACAATTACTCTTAATATTTTCAGCTTAAAAATATTTGATACTAACATATTGACACCATTATATGAATTGATTAATAAGCACATGGAGTTTAGGCCAGAGCTAGCCTTCAGAATAGAGAAAGGGTAGAGTAAAGCAATAAGCTTGGCTTTTTTCTTTTTCTTTTTCTTTTTCTTTTTTTCACTATCATTATCAAAGATGACTTGCATCTTCTAGTCTGAAGAGAATCATCAAGAAATAATTTACGTAGGATGACGAATATGATTTCATGACTGTTCTCTACAGAAAGAACTCTCCATGTCATCTTTAATTTGGTGTCAATATTGTTGGAGTGATGGGTACTACATGCTTTTCGTTCCACATGTTTCTTGATATCAATTTGTATGGGATTAGCATGCCTTGACGATCAAGCTCTTACTGGGAATGTTCAAGTTTTTCAATTTGTATGGTCCTTATCTCGATCTTGGGTTTCGCTCCTAGGGTCGCCGATTGTAATGCTACCGGTGATTTCGAGAAGAAAGCAACACGTACGGTCTAATATGTGAACTTCTTCTTCTATATCACACACACACAAGGCCGCTAGGTGCTTAGAACCTGCATTACTTACAGGTTGCTGCTGTCAACTGTGCTTCGCATTGCTGGACACGGAAATTACACAAGAAAGAAAAGAGCCCTTCTACCAAACCTAACCAAGATGAAGATCTTGTTACAACATACCATGGTCAGTTGAACTTGATGCTAGTACTGGGCCTTGTGGTCCTCTCCTCTAAAGCCAGTCCTCCTCCTCCAAGTTGCGCATCTGACTTCTATGCCATGTATCCGTGTTAGTCTTCGTGTGCAATTCATGCACAGACGTTAGAATATGAAGCGAGATGTGACAATTCGCAATATGCTCAACCGCCACCGGCATTTCTCTTTGCAACGTAGATTTACTAATCTTGTACATTATTTATTCGGATCCCTTTGCATGTCTTCGAGTCTTGATCACCTAATCATACCCTTGCATTATTTATTGAAGTAACAGAAAAGTAGATCCCTCCCTTGTCAAAATGCATTTATGTTTTATGATATGTTGATGAAGGGTCTTCTTTGCCTGCAGCAACTTGCAGTTCTAATTGGTTGACCTTGACATAGTGTGGCATGATCCCTACTCATAGCTAGAAGCTAATCTCTTGAATGTTACAGGTAGAGAGGACCCATTTCATTCACTCTCTCACCCCACTTGTAGATTACTTACCTGACAGTGACTCGAGGGGCTGGGCACAACTAACCTATTTGTTGTTAAGGGACCAGTGCTCCATTTCTGTAGATGCTGACAACCATAAATATCAGCCAGCCAGGAAGAGAGAGGGAGAGAGAGGTTCATGCCACCAGGTGGACCCTCCAAAACCCTTTTCTTCTACCAACTCAATCTAGAAGCGATTACTGCGAGGACACATTATCCACCCAGCGAAGTACTATAAAACATCCCCAACTCCACTTGAAGGCTAAGTTCCAAAGCACCGAAGCTCTCACATCCCAATGTACCAGGCAACACCAATATCCACTAACCAACATCAATCACTCTACAGTTGCTAACTCTCCTGCAAGCAAGCACAAAAACAGATGGGGAGATCTCCATGCTGTGAGAGAGCGCACACCAACAAAGGGGCATGGACTAGAGAAGAAGATAAGCGTCTCGTTGCTTATATCCAAGCTCATGGTGAGGGTTGCTGGAGGTCCCTGCCAAAATCAGCTGGCCTTCTTCGTTGTGGAAAGAGTTGCCGTCTTCGATGGATCAACTATCTACGCCCTGATCTTAAGCGTGGGAATTTTACTGAAGAAGAGGATGAGCTCATTATCAAACTCCACAGCCTCCTTGGTAATAAGTAAGGCTCTAATTCCTAAACCCGCCATATGTAGCTAGTTTTAATGGAAAAAACAGTAACAAAGTTTTTATTCTTCTGTCAAGGTGGTCTCTCATAGCGGGGAGGCTACCAGGAAGGACAGATAACGAGATCAAGAACTATTGGAATACCCATATAAGAAAAAAGCTGCTGAGCAGAGGAATTGACCCTTCGACTCATCGACCAATCAATGAATTAGCCATTGACAGCATGACCACCTCTCTCGGTGCAGTTCTGAAAGAAGGGATCACTTCTGGCTTTGGGTGCAAAAACCAGAAGAACCCAACTGGAGAAAAGTGTCAGGAATTGAATCTTGAGCTGAGGATATGCCCTCCCTATCAGCACCCAACTCAGTCAATGGAGAGCATAGGCAGGAAAATAATGTGTTTCTACTGCAGCTTAGGATTGAAAAACAGCAAGGATTGCAGTTGCAGTAATGACAGTGACGATTTCCTTGTTATGAAGAACGGTGCTCTGGATTACAGAAGGCAGAAAGCGAAGAGAGATTCTGAAGTCGGCTTATTTATTGTGAATAGATAAAGACAGATTTTTTATATGAAATCTCTTTTCTCAGCTTGAAAGCAATGATGCTCAAGCTTAATGACCTATGAAACTGTCCACCTAAGTCCATAAATTAAACAGCCAATCCCCCCTTCTGTTATCATCAACATTGTCAGTTTTTTGATGCAGATAGATTGTTTTATTTTTCTCCATCTTTCCTTATCTTCCCCTGTAAATTCCGATAGAAAAGAGAGATGATTATGGATAAGCAGTGAGAGGAGGACAATCAAAAGGAATCAGATGGAAGTGGGTAACCTATCCGAGTCATGCATAAAAGAAGAGAGAGAGAGAGAGAGAGAGACAGAAGGACGGCACATTGTTGATGGCTCAATATTCATTTAACGCATGCCTACCACCTACATAACAATTGTCCCAATACATCAAAAACAAAATTAGATTCTGTGAAATGTTTGTGATACGTTCTCTCTCTCTCTCTCTCTCTCTCTCTCGTCTTTATCAATCTTCAATGAGGACAATTTAGCCTACAATGTTAGTTGTACCTAGCTATACCAGTCCTTACATGTTCGAATGCAAGTTATACATGTGCAGTAGGGCACTAATCAATGTTAATTAGTTGACAACAGCCACGCTCTGAACATATATAGCAGGAGTAAACAAATATGGAACCAAGTAGTTATAATCCACAATCATCTTCAAAAAATCTGTACAGCCTGCTGGGAAACGGTAAATACCAACTCACACAAGATTACATCATACATGGCATTGACTGAGAAAAAGAGGACTTCCTTACACTTGCCATTTGTTACCAGCTACAACGCCCCAGAGCATGCTAGTAAAGAAGGGTGGGAAATGTTTATCAATGGAAAGATGGTAACAGGTCTGAAACCTCTGCTTTTCCTCCTAGTGTCTTCCCTCAATATAGCAATAGTGAAAAGAACAGTAACCTATTTATTGATGAAATAATATTTATGATGGAAAGACATTACTGGTACGATGGTTTCTGGATCGACCTCATTCTTTCACTGGTGTTTTAGATAGTTGGAATTTACGTGACAGTTATGGTAACTTGGAAGCTGGAGGACTTTCATATATAACACCGTAGACCTTGAGGGTTTTCATGTGATAGATAAGAAAGCAAGATAAGCAAACGGAAACTGAAGCATGCAACAAATGGCAAGTCACCATGAATCGAATCATCACTGTCATTACTCATGAGTCATGACTACAAATTTCTTGCACAGACCGACTTCCAAACAAAGAGGTCATTATTGCAATGACAATGACCAGGCTATTGCATTTGTTGCATAACCACAACTTCTATCCACAAGGAGAGCTTACCAAGACTATTCCCTGCATTAACAAATGGAAGAGATGCTTCTGGCCAAGCTACTAATTAGTAGAGGTCAGAAAGATTTTGATTAATCTACTAAGTCTGCTATCAAAAACTCAGGTCTCACATCTATAGAAAGACAACCAATTCTCTTAAATCGAGGCCGAACAAAGATACCTATCCCCTTTATTTTAGCAAGATATACAAAATTCATATAATAGCATGTAAACGCTGTAAATTCTAAAGCAAGATATAGAGTTCAAGATTGCTGAGACAAGCAGAACTCCATGCGAAGAGAATGATATCGATGATTAAGAAGGTAGAAATAAATTATTATTTTGTTGACATCTCTGTATTATACATCATATGAGGATGGACAATTTCCTATATCACATTAAAAATATTCGCCCATAATAGAATAAAGGCCATAAACCCATAAGCTAATAATAAAACAGAAACAGGGATTTATGTGGCTCAGCAAATATACCGAAGACTCCAAACATCAAAAACTCCATATCGCTTCCTGAAAACTATAATGCACGAAAACTGTCTGCTTTATCTAGTCTGGCAGTACCTGAACTTGATGATTCACCCATTGCATCGGGTGAAGCTGCTACATGGGATGATTCTCTCTTCAGAGAAGTTGGTAAACCTGAAATCTCCTGAAACATGAAAGACAAGAACAGCGTTTGATCAGATTCACTGCTTTTGTGCACTGACCACAGACCTAGCTAGAACATTTCTGATATGGTCCAGGGTTCGCATCAATTTCTTAGATAAACAAATTAAACATCTAGAACATACTAACCATACCAAAAACCTTCCCCTGATAATCTAAATCATTGAATTTGTGGAAATTACCAGTCAGATCCACTCATTCAATTGATGAGATTTTCCAAGAAGAAACATTAGGCAAAACTAGCACAAGTCATCTAGAAATTGCTCACAGCATCCTTTATTCATATGAACTTAAAGAATTATGGTTGCTAAGTTATTCCAACTAACCAGAAACCGGCTGTAGTGTATTACCTTCATTAAATGCAACCTCAAGCCAGCAGGTCGAACTTGATTTCCTATACATGCCATCACAAACTTTGAATACTGAAACAAGACATCAGCAGCAGCTTGCTTTTTCTCTTCAATCTGCAAAACATCATTACAATTAGACTTGAAATAAAGAAAGCAGCCAACAGCTGGGAAGATTTTAGGGATTATTCTACATTTCCAATATTGACACAATTACAAACGCAACTACATAAAAAAAAATTGTTATTAAGAAGCAGGAACACAAACGGCATTTTTTACAAATTCGACAAGGTATTCAACTTCCAGTAAAACAGACAGAGGTAACCTTAGGTTAAATAAAGGCAGCTTGCATCGATAATCTACACATATCTGCGCAGCTAGGGCACACTATTTTCCTCTGCTTTGTAATTTTGATTACAGATAAAGTAAACCAGCACTCCAACTACATATGTTCTAAACACGGAGCAGAAAGAGCATTATGTACGGCCATCAAACTACGCATCATGTTAGTAGACGAAATAAATCGGTAAAATTAAAGATTTTGACTTTCAGTCGACATAAAATCATTGAATTAACAAATTATTCGAAACCCTAACTGGAAACGGAACAGAGCCTAGATCATTAGGAAATTAATTAACATCAAAATCATAGATAATCAACTAATTTCTTAAAGTAAGAAGATGCATATAACAAGATAGATAAGCAGCCAAAGTTTTGGTATCATTTCGATCAGAATTCAAAGTACCTAATGATTAAGGAAAAGATAACTGATTTAGAGATAATCAAGAGATAAACATGAAATTAAATAGAAGTAGAGGGAAAAAAAAAGAGGAATCTGAAGCAGAGAAAAATACTGCGTACCTCATAATCTTCTTTCATGGCCTAAACCGTTGTGGGATGGGATTGATTGAGCAAGACGGTGTTAGTTTTGAAATTATACTTCTTTTTTGCTTTCTTAACGTTTACAATTTATAAATATTAATTCAGAGACCCTACAGACGTATTGGCCTATTAGCTCAGCTGGTTAGAGCGTCGTGCTAATAACGCGAAGGTCGCAGGTTCGAGACCTGCATGGGCCATTTTATTTTCATTTTTTTTGGCTTCAAGATTATGCTAAATTAAGACAACTTGCATTAAAAAAGAAAAACACTAGATATCTTGTTCACTGCTTTTACATATATTTATTTTAAGGTCTTTTTTTTATAGTAATTATATTTACAGTATTTTTATATAGGTAATTAATATGATTATTTCATGTGTATATTGAAAAACAAAACTTGTTACATCTAAATAACTTTATAGACAAAATATATCACCTAAATTTCATGAATGCCATTAAGATTGTAGTTTACGAATTATTTGTTTTTATCTTGTAGCGTCTTTTAAAATGCCTACACTATATGCTTTTTATATTTTATTTTTAATACTAAAAAGTAATAATTAATAATTAAATTTATTTAAATAATACATAATTTCAGTGAAGTTGAAATTAACTTATTAAACACTTTCAATATCTTTTAACTATGAGAATCGTGTCTTGTACCATTAATAAGATTATTATAATTGTTATTATGGTCATAATAGTTTAACAGTAGAAAAGGATCTACAATATTACATAAATATAAATAACTTAAATTATTACTGTAATAATAGTTGGTTTACAACTATAAAACTAATACAATACAAATATCAAAGAAATTATATCAATATAAAGTATAAAGGATAATTTACATTAACTATTAGTATTATTTACAAACACAAAAGTTATGTTACTTTTCAAAATCCAATTTTGCTTCATTAAATATAAAATAACAATTTACATCCACTAATGAGAAATTACTTTAAATTGAGCTAGCTAGTTAAAAATTAATTAAATTAACTATATATTATCGCAAAGATATCAGCTGTTTTGCCTCAATCAAACTGATCGTATAATGGAGATCGAAGAGTGGGAGAAGGAGAAGCTGACAATTCTGGATGAAAACTAGTGAGGACATACCTACAAACTTTAAGATTGGATATATATATATATATATTCTCGAGGATATGCTTACTTCATTAAAGATTTACTAAATTTTTTACCCGAATCTATCTGTATCTGCTACTTTTAAGACTACAAGAGTAAAACGTGAAGAAGATGAAGTGCTTTGTCGAGAGCATATATTGAATACTTTGATTAGTCGATTTTATGACATCTTCTCCAAATTAAAGTTGCCATAAGAAATTTGAGCTACTTTGGAGATACACTACAAGTAGGAAAAATTAGATTCTGATCGTTTTCTTGCTTAAAATTTTTTTTGAGTATGAGATTACTGACAATATATAAGTCAATCGTGGATCAAATCCATGGAATTCAACTGCTGATATCAAAACTTAGTGATTTAGATATCAAAGTTCCTGATTCACTTCAAGTGGAGGCTGCTTTATCAAAACTTCCTTCATCTTAGAATGAATATAGGAAGAAGATGTTGCATTCTACAGACAATTATACATTTGAACAATTTTAAACACACTTGCAAATTGAGGTTCAATCTCGTATGCGTGAATTGCAAGCAACAAATTCTAAAGTGAATTTGATTACTGAAACTGGTTTGACAATGACTCAAAACAATTTGAAAGTGCAAAAGAAAGAAAACAAATTCAAGAATAAATAAAATGCTAATAAGAAGCATAGAGTTTGTTTCCATTGTGAAAATAAAGAGTTCTATATAAAAGAGTGCAGATTCAAGAATTTCAACAAGAAAGGTGATTTTTTTAAAAGTGAATATGGTTGAAAAAGACGAAGTCAGGGAGTTAGTTGCCATGGTTTCAAACATTCAAATTAAAATGATTACCGAATTAAATATAGCAACTAATGTTGTAAAGATTTCGGATTGGTGGCTGGATTCTGGTGCAACAGTTCATGTTTGCAACAACAAAGCATGGTTCAAGACTTATGAAGAATTGAAAAAACCTAAAGAGGTCTTGATGGTCAACCATAATTCTGCCAAAGTTTTGGGAAAAAAAACTATTGAGTTGTACTTTACTTCTGGACAAAAATTATCTTTACTCAATGTATTTCATGTTCCTAAAATTAGAAAAAACCTTGTATCTGCTAGTCTCTTGAGCAAGAAAGAGTTCAAGATTGTTTTGGAGTCTGATAAGGTTATTGTAACTAAGAGTGAGATGTTTGTGGGAAAGGGTTATTCCTGTGATGATATGTTTAAGTTCAGTATTAATTAAATCAATATTATTTCTGCTTATATGGTTGAATCTACTTCTCTTCTTTGACATGTTAGATTAGGACATCTAAATTATAGATATTTGAAATATATGTGTAAGCATGATTATATTTCATATCAATATAATAATAATAACAAATGTGAAGTATGTATTCAAGCAAAGATGATAAAGAAGCCTTTTTCTAAAGTAGAAAGGAATTCTCAATTACTTGAGCTGGTCCATTCTGATATATTTGAAATAAATGGTATGTTAACAAGGAGTGGGAAAAGATATTTCATAATTTTCATTGATGATTATTTTCGTTTTACCTATATTTACTTGTTAAGAACTAAATATGAAGCCTTTGGAAAATTTAAGAAATTTAAGAAAATAGTAGAAAATCAAAAGGAAAGGTAAATTAAAGTTCTTAGAAGTGATAGAGATGAAGAATATATACTTTTCTAAGGAGTTTTCTATATTTTGTGAGAAAAATGGAATAATCCATCAAATGACCACACCCTATATACCACAACATAATGGACTTTGCTGAAAGGAAAAATAGGACCTTAGTGAATATGGTCAATGCCATGCTTTTGAATGCTAAATTACCAAATAATTTATGGGGTGAAGCCTTACTTACTATATGTTGCATTCATAATAGAATACTATCTAAAAAATTAAATATTTCTCCCTATGAAGCATGGAACGGTAGAAAACCAAATCTGAATTATTTTAAAGTGTGGGGGTGTGTAACTTTTTATAAAATTGTTAATCCTCAAAGAACAAAATTAGGATCCAGAGATCTTAATAGTGTTTTTATTGGTTATGCATAAAATTCAAAGGCTTATAGACTTTTGGATTTAAAAACTAATGTGATTGTTGAATCTATACATGTTGAATTTATCGAAAATCTTATTAAGGATTCTTCATCTTAAGTAAGCAAATCTACTCTTTTATTAATTTAAACATATTTTTAAAATGTTAATTTTTTTTGTATATAAAAATATTTTTATAGTATATATATTTTATTTGGGTGTTAATCAAAAAAAACTTTTAATACCCATAATTATATATAATCATATATAGTAACGTATGTGTATAACAACCACAACAACAATAATATCTAAAAACAACTTAATTTTCTAAAAAAGACGAACAGATAGTATCAAAGACAAGAAAAAGGTAATCTAGTAATGGATTGCATCTAATATAGAAATAATTTTGCCCAATGCGGATAGTATTATCAAACATTGAACTTGCTTAAAATCCCATACATGGCACCAAAGAAATCCATGCATTCTAGCCACGTATATGCACCAGCATTCTTAATTTCGGAAGTAGCTAGCACCAGTGACCAGATAAGAAATAAAATCTAGCAAGGTTCAATTGGTTTTAGGAATTACCATAACTGCTCTTCATAACCCTAATGTTTATTATCTATCCCTTTTTACACTACTTTTTAAGATTAGGATACCTCTAACCTTCTCCCTCTTTAATAAATGACTCTGGTAAAAGGTAGTATTTGGAAATGCACCTAAAATACTGTATAGTAATTTTTTTTATTGTTTTGATCTTCGGATGTTAAAAATAAATTTTAAAAAATATAAAAAAATTATTTTAATATATTTATATAAAAAAACACTTTGAAATTGTTTATTTATATAAAAACCGATATGTATTTATCTATTGTTGAGAGTGGCAACGTAATCTAATCAAATGATAAGAAAACTCATGCGGATAAGTAAAAAAAGAAGAAGCCTTCCATTGCTGGATAAAGTTTGAGTGAGAATATCACATTCATGCTCTTGTATAAATGCATGAAATTGAGCAGCCACAATTCTATAATATATATATTAAGCAGATTAATCTCAAGGTTTCTAAGCCCTTGTTTTAGTATTTCTAATGGAAGCCGTTGATGTGGTCATTGTAGGTGCAGGACCTGCTGGGCTCGCAACATCTGCATGCCTCAACCGTCTCTCCATCCCTAACATTGTCCTTGAAAGAGAGGATTGTTATGCCTCTCTGTGGCAAAAGAGGGCTTATGACCGTCTAAAGTTACACCTCGCGAAGGAATACTGTGAACTTCCCTTCATGCCTTTCCCATCTGATGCACCCACTTTTGTCCCTAGGAGGGGTTTCATTGATTACTTGCACAGCTATGTGTCTCATTTTAGGATTAATCCGCGATGCAATACGGCTGTTGAGTCTGCCTATCATGATGAAGAAAGTGGAAAGTGGCATATCAAGGCTAAGAAAGCAGATCTAAACGTGCATGAAGAATACGTCGCAAAGTTTCTTGTGGTCGCAACCGGTGAGAATAGTAAAGGGTTTATTCCTGAGGTGTCCGGGCTTGATAGTTTTGGTGGAGAGTTCATTCACTCAAGCAAGTACGAAAATAGCCAAAAATACAAGGGCAAAGCTGTATTAGTTGTTGGTTGTGGGAATTCAGGAATGGAGATTGCTTATGATTTGTCAAACTGGGGCGTCAAGACTTCGATCGTTGCTCGCAGTCCAGTGCATGTCCTCACCACAAATATTGTGTATATTGGTATGCGTTTGTTGAGCTATGGCGTCCCATGCAACATAGTGGACTTCATAGTTGTCTTACTAAGCAAGCTGCAGCATGGAGATATTTCAAATTACGGCTTTCCAAGACCCACAAGAGGACCGTTTTATATAAAACAAAGAGTCGGTCGAACCCCTACAATCGATGTTGGGGCTGTGGAAAAGATTAGAAGAAAAGAGGTTCAGGTAAATGTTAAATTTACGGACAAAACTAGCTCTTAATTAATTTCCATAACAGATGATCATTTTGTTGTATTTCAATGATGACACTAATTATGACCTCTAGGTATTTCCATCCATAAGAGGCATCCAAGGAAGCAAAATCGAGTTTGCCAATGGGGAAGTTAAACAATTTGATGCCATTATCTTCGCTACTGGCTACAAAAGTACCGTGAGACACTGGCTCAAGGTATTGCATTTATTTTTCAAAAATATGTTGACCGTACGTGTGCTCTAATCTTGGTTAATTAGCTTCTAAAAATGTCTTTCATCGTCGTTGCAGGGTGGCCAAGACCTTTTTGATGGAAGTGGAATGCCAAAACTCTGCTTCCCTAACATCTGGAAAGGAAAAAACGGCCTTTATTGTTCTGGGTTTGCTAGAAGAGGACTGTTTGGTATCTCAGTTGACTCGCAAAATATCGCAAAAGACATTGACTTGGCATTGAGAAGTGAACGAGTATTAATTGGAATTCCGGACGCTAGGGTTTGTTGAATCTTGCAATACCAATCATTGGCGTTGTAATGTTGTGTCGTTCTTCTTCTAAACTTTTGCCCCAATACACCGGTCATTTGGTAGGGAAGTACGTTTACTAAATTAACCTATATTTGGAGCTATAGTCTTCTGTTTTTTTTTACTATAAAATAAGATATGTTATGATTTTTTGTCTTTTAAAAAGCTCCAATATTCCGGGAGAATCCAAGTTGTTATGTCAAACTCTTCTGTCACAAATTAAGATAAATGCCCTTTTTGTTCACCGCGTCAATTTTGATAGTGTTTTTCTTTAAATTTTTCATATATTGTTATTACTTAAAATAGTTTTTTTCTTTATTTGTATTTTTATTTTTGATCTTATTTGTCGCGGATGACAATGGATATCCACAATATCGGATTCCTATACTATATTTGTATTCTATCAATTATTTAATTTGTCATTTTGATGTATATTTTCAACATAATAAAAAAGAATAAAAAATAAACAAAAAAATTGATGAGCGAAACAATAAGCATGAGAGAAATGAAGAATCAAAATGATGGAAGATTATACAAATGAGGAAAATAGAAATAAAGATTCAAACAAGATTGGAAAATAATTGTACAAAGAGAGATCTCATGGAGAAAATAATATAAAAATCTTTATGTTTTGATTTTTTTTTTTGGATAATCATCGAGAGTATATTGAAAAAGCCATAAAGCCAATAGCCAAAGTGAAATACAAGGATATGAAAAAAAAATAGACTTAGGAAACAAAGGAAAAAAAAATTAATCTACTATAGCAAACAACAAAGAAACTACCTAAGATTTCTTATTACATCACAATTTGATGCCATCAGAAGATCTTAAAAGGTCATTTTCTGTATAAGTGAAGTTTGAATCCAGAGAATGCAACCAAATAGCAACCCGATGAAAGATGGTGGAGAAACAATCAAATAAGTTTATAGTTCACTCCTCAAAAACAATTTTATTCCTCAACAATAGAGTATGTTTTGATTTTTTTTTGACAAAAACCCTAACACTATAAATAGAGAACAGATTAGCACATCAGGCTGGAGACACAAAAACACCCCATAGAAAAAAAGGTAAAAATCCTTATGCAAAAACACCAAAAAAAAAAAAGCAAAAGAAGTTCCGGTCGAAAAAAGATGTCAAACTAGATCAACCACCCTTCACCCCATTAGAATCCGAACAAAGCAGTGGCGAGAGTAACCATAACAACCAACACCTCACATTAGTCATCTCTCCTTCCTCGTAGATGAAGCACACTAGCTAGTACCAACCTCACTAATGACCAACAAGTAGAGAGAGAAAAGAGACTTATCAAAGCTTCCCGATATTGCTCGATGTCCCACCATGAACAACGATGAACCATACTGCTAGTGTAAAGAGGTAGATGAAGAGGTGGCACACCCGATCTAGTAGGTCACACACCCTTCCAGACATCAGAGTGTGTAACACATCACCCACAACCAACCTTGCTTCCAGCGTCTGTAAGACATATACCACCACTGATTCTGTTTTCCAAACTCGTAGAGCACGTGTTTGGCACACATCGCCATTTTTCCTTGTGTTTTTGTTCTTCATGACTTTAAGCTTAAAGATGTTATTTTTTCTTCCATTTATTATTTAGATCGATACTTATTTGAGTGATTTTCATATTTAAAGTGTTTTCAAGTCTGTGTGAAATTAATTATTATATGTGATTTTTTTTTCTTTGTATCATCATGTGTTGATTGTCTTTTAAAAAACAAAAACTATATTTTTTTTCAATGAATCAACCATATGGATGGTAAGATTCTTAAAAAGAGTCATGCCCTCTAGATATTGAGATTTTCTATTTTTTTTAAAAAAATAATTTTTATCCCTATTTTTTTTTTTATCAAATAACCAACATATGAATGGTAAGATCTTTAAAAAGATCTTGTCTTTGAAAGTTGGGTCTTTGTTTTTTTTTTTAATACAAATCATATAAATATTTTCTTTGTAATATCTAACCGTAAATATCACTCTTGTGATATATTTTTCTCTATCTTTGTGAGAGGATTTGGGCTAAGTCAAAATGACCATGTAAAGATCCACACTTTAAAGGTGAGGATTAGGCTTTATTGTAGGACATGGATCTCGAATTATTGTTTCAAGTATGGATAGTCTATCACCTTTAACAACAAACACACATATGAGTATTTTTTTTTTTAACATGGAAGCATCATATGAGTATTTTATTATTAAAACAAATGAAAGTAGCTTACCTTGTATAAGATATTTTAGAGTGATTTTAATATATATTTTTAGTGTAATTAGCCCTTTTATCTAAGAAACTCTAAAGATCAATTAGAGCTTCTAGTTACTATAAAACTAGATAGTGACTTTTTTTCTCATTTTACCCTATTAATCTTAACCAACTCGCTGAGATGACCCCTACCACATTCATTGCATAAAAAAATTAGATATTTATACTCAATTCATCAAGTTTTTAGTATCTATTATTCGAGTACTATTTATTATTCAATATAAAAAAAAAAAATTAATATTATATATTTGAGCTATTTGTGTGTGTGTGTGTGTGATATAAATGAATATGTTTTGGGTCGAGTTCGGATCAAGTTGAAGGTTAGGTTTGACAATATTCATATCCTATCTATTACGGATATGATAAAATAACTATCCAAGAAAATTTAGATCGTTGGTTCTGTATCTATTAGTTCAAGTTAAATTATCATCTTTATTATTTGTATGCTTTCCTTTCTTGCTTTTGTATTTGTTTTCTCTTCTTATTACTAGGATATCACTTTTCAATTATAACTCCATAGAAAGCAAATAAAAAATAAATATGAAACTCAATTTCTAATCAATCTAATATTGAAGGATGAAGTTGAGAAAAAAATAAATTAAAAAAAATGATCTAAGTCGACTCGAGTTATGAGACTGGAATAACTACATAGAAAATAAATCAAAATAAATTATAAAATTCAATACCCATTAAACTTAACATTAGAGAATGAAATTGGTGATTTTAATGAATCCTTTAGGCCATTAAAAATAAAGAAAGAAAATTTAATAATATATATTTCTCTTTCTATTTTTCAGTCCTTTCAAATAACATGTTTCATTAATACATTAATATGTGATAGTCTCTAAGCAATTCAATAATGTTTTTTTTTTTTTAATATATATGTTGATTCTTTCTATTATTTTTCTTATCTCTCTTTTAGTGTACTTTATTTTCTTTTTTACATCAGGAATTTCTCATTATTTATCCTTAAATGACATTTGATATCCTTTTATATTTTGTCTTTCTTTATACTTTTATTATTATCTTTTATTTGTATTTTCTTACTATAACATATAGTCCCCATACTACTATTATTTTTATTTTCTTTGTTGTTTATTATTGTCATTATTCATCATTATTCTCATCGTTCATTTTTTATTTTTCAATTAAATCTTTAGACATAACTAGATTGGTGCCCACAATACGTTGTAGGTCAGCTCTACTTTCACTTTCTAATGAAAGTGTGCTATCATTTGGCTCAATCGGTCGACCGGTTCATAATGGTCAGTGAAACTAGTTGACCGGTTCCAAAAATAACATGGAAAATCTTAAAAGTGTTAAAATCGAGGAGGTCTTGGCAAGATTTTTTATATCTAAAAATTTAAAGGTCTGCATAGCGACGCAATGGCTACTATAAGGAAAATAGCCTCTGGAAACTCTTGTAAAAATTTAAGTGCAACCCAATGATTGGATCAAAAGTAATGACCATTTTGATATGTTATTCTAGTATGTCGCGATTATACCTCTTCTTGGGCCTGCACCTATCTCATTGGTCTATAAATGCATCTGTTAGGTCATCTATGCAATCTATTTAGGGCAGATTCTTATTTAGTTATGGCAGACTCAAACCTGAATGCTCAGAATCACTTGTTATTACAAGCTCGAATATATCATTGACATTGAAAAACAGTGGACAACTACTGTGTGAATAATAACTTTTTGAAATTTTAATTGGAGTCTATTTTTTAGCGTAGAAGTTAGATAAAGATGTATATTTTGACTCATAAAACATATTTAGAAGAAAAGATTCATAAAATTATGGTTTTTATGGAAAATGGTGACCGATTTATACAACTGGATTCAACTTTCACCTTGTCATGCTTTAATGTGCGACAAGGTGAAAGCATGTTATTTCATCAAATCTTTTTCAAATGATGTTATTCTGTCAATATTTTATGTTTGTTGTGCTAATTTGACAAAAAAAAAAAAACCTTTCTATTTATCCTTCTTCTTTCTTCCTTATTCATCCTCTAGCTTCCTTTTTTACTTCATTTTCTTTATCACAACTAACCAATTTCTCTTTGACCTGCTCATGTGTCCATTGCTTCTTTGAACTCCCATTTAGTTTGTTTTTGTTTTCTCATTTTTAGTTTCCATTTTGACCATTTTTTCAAGATGGGTGAGATAGGGACAAAAACCTAGACTTCTTAGATAATTCACTTTCATCCTTAAATCTTCCTACTCCAGCTGCTACTTTAGATAATATGACTAGATGATTTTCTACTCTATGTTGTGGGTTGAATCATTTTCTTAATGTAAAAAAAATATCTAAGTGTTGTTAATGTATATTTTAGAAGAAGAAAATTAAATTATATAGGGATTTACCTGATATGACCTAGTTGACTTGACATATTCAAAGACAACCCGAATGATTGATAAAAATATAGTTTAACTTGAAAAAAATCATAACATTTTTTAAAAAATATTGAAAAAACAACATATTATATCAACTCGGATTAACTTGTTAAATCCGCTACTCAGATCATGAGACTCTGATAACCCTATAGAAAACAAATAAAAAAAAATTATTAAACTCAATTCTCAATCAACCTGATATTGAACGATGAAATTGAAAACAAAACTCAACTAAAAAAATAAGTCGAGTCAACTCGGGTTAACCAGTCAAACATGGGTCATAAGACCAGGATAACACCATATAAAGCAAATTGAAACAAATTATGAAACTCAATTCCCAATCAACTCAATATTGAAGAGAGAAATTAAAAAAAATATATAAAAACCACCCAAGTCAATCGACCAAACTCTTGACCCAAGTCATGATACCGAGATAACCTCATAGAATGCAAACCGAAATAAATTATGAAGCTTAATACCCAATTAACCTAATATTGAAGGATGAGATTAAAAAGAAATCAACTAAAAAAACAAAATAAACTTGAGTCAACTGGTCTAACCCACAACTTGAGTCATAAGACCGTGATAACCCTATAGAAAAAAAAATATAAATCTCAATTGCCAATCAATCTAATTTTGAAAGATTAAATTGTAAAAAAAATCATATAAAAAATGGATAAAAAATAACTCAAATCAACCCAGTTTAACTTGCAAAACCCGGGTCAGAAGACCAGAATAAGTCTATAGAAAGTGAATTGAAAAAAATTATAATGTTTGATTCCCAATTAACCTAATTTTAAAGGATGAAGTTGAAAAAAATAATTAAAAAATAGATAAAAAATGATCCAAGTCAACATTACTAACTCGTAAAACTAACGATCCAAGTCATAAGATTGTGATAGCTTAATAGAAAATAAATTAAAATAAATTATGAAACCTATACTCAATAAAGCTAATATTAAAAAATAAAATAAAAAAAATAAAAAAAATCATCAAAACCTTTGAATATCAAAAGTAATTGGCTTTTCACTAGTGAAACGCCAAACTCTTTTATTACATGTTAATAATAATTTTGATGACCTTTCTTTATATTTAGATCTTTCAAGCAGTTCTGAACCTTCACCTTCTAAAAGAAGAATCCAAGTCCTCAACCTCACCTACCCAACCAGATATAGAAAATAACCAACCTGGGATGACCTAAACTAATTCCATAGAGGGTAAAAGATGATCCTTTACAACTTCCCATATGACAACATTTTGATTTTCCCTCCTCTAAGAGCTGGTTTGCCATAAGATACTCTATCTAACCGGCTCGGAATCCACGAAGATTCCTTGGAAGCCGGATAATGTTTCTCACTTCCTCTGTTATGTTATGAGTTTATATAAATCTACCAGCTTCTACCTGCCCAACTCCCTCCAAATTCTTGGAGAGTTTTTCTGAGGAAAATTGATGGATCTGGTTTAGCAGTTCTATTTCAGCTGTGGTTGATGTTTTGGAAGGTGTTATGGAAATTGAAAGTAACCTAGACTACAAATTATCCAGTCCACTATTAAAGACAATGTTTGCAGAATTTACTCGATTGCTGCCTTCTGTTCTATCTGGACCAAAGTGACATCATTTCTTTAAGTTGGCAGGCATGGCGTACCTACTAGAAGTACATTATGGTGTTGTTTGTCGACATTTGTGCTTCATTTTCACCTTCCGAATTCTCTCATGTCCGACAAGGAACTCGACTAGTCATGTTCCTTTCAAACATGAGAACAACCAAATCTGATTGATTGGATGTTAATTCTAGTATCATCCTTTTGGTTTCTTGAATCAGAGAGACTAAGTATAGATCTTCATGTCATTTCTTTTTCTTTTTTTCGGAATTCTTAACTCTATAACTTGCATGCAATACAAAATCAAGGGCCTAAAACCGTGAGTTACAAGCTGTACAACTATTATGTTATTGCAAACAAGAACTCGAAAACGAAACAAAAACCCTTGATCTAAAAAACTACAAGGACAAAGGGGTAATATATACTTGTACATTTGACTAGCATGTTATATTGCTTTTATAGTGCTGCCATTCTGTGGTTAGCTTTTGCATGGCAAGTGACAAGAAAGGTTAGGTTGTTCTTTTAGTGAGTGATAGAATGGTGGAAACCATCAACTTGTAGTCAATTGGCTTTGTTAGATAAGCATCCATGCCAACCTCCAAGCATTTGGCTTCATCTGACGACATTGCGTGGGCTGTTAATGCAACAATGGGAATGTGGAAGCCAGTTCCTGCTTCTGATTTCCTTATGGCTTTTGTTGCTTCATAACCGTCCATCTTTGGCATCTGGCACAAAATCAATCAGAATTAGTTTATAGACTAAATTTAAGTGCATGATCAATGTTAGACAGAACAAATTTATCACTTTCTGTTATCATTTCTTACCTGACAGTCCATTAGGATCAAGTCATATGGTGGGGATTCCTGAATATCAGTTTGTAAACCTCTCTCTCCATCATCTCCAGGGGATTCCCTTTTGAGATCCTTTTCACTCAAAACGCAATTTAGAGCTTCTACTGCTTGCAGTCCATCTCCGACTGCAATAACTTTAGCCCCCATTTTTTCTAGCATGATGGTTGCAACTCTCTGAAGAACAGGAGTATCTTCTGCAAGCAGAATCCGTAAGCCATCAAGAGCCTTCTGTTGATTCCCTGCTTTGCTTGAATATGAATTGCCTTGTTCTTTATGACTACTGCTTTCTGAAATTCGTTCTTCGTGTTTAGAACTCTCATTTTGAGTTGCAGTTGAGAAGGGTGCTTGCTTGTTGCAGACTAGCATATCTTTTCCATATTGGGTACTTGGTAAATTGGGCCTAATTTGACATGGATCTTCTCTTGCTTCTGCATCAACATCAGCCAATTCAACTAAGCACTTCTTAAATGATTGGCACTGTGATTCAGTTGCGATCTTTTCTGTTTCCTTTTGTTTTTCTCTGAGATGAAATATGCTTGGAGAATTGGATTTGCCCATTTCAGCCGTATCAGATTCTTCAGAGCTGGCAGTGTCAAAATGAGTGGAATCAATCTCAAGACATTCATGCATGTCAATATCCTTCGTCGTAGCTCTTGTAGCATTCGAACTTTTCTTTTGATTCTCAAGATCTTTCTCCTTTATGACAGTTTCCAAAATGTGAATCATTTTGGCCTTGTAAAGCGGTTTATTAACCATCAGTAAATGCCCCTTCTTGCGAAGCTCCATCTTTATTGCATTTGAAGTATCATGATTGAGCATCCATGCAAACTTGGCTTTTCCAGAGAATTTATCGACGAAGTTAATTTGTTCCTTCCATATGTCTGTGCTCAAGTCAAGCAACCCTATATCAACAACTATGATGAATATAGGGTCCTTCATGTCTTCAATATTACGCACTTCAGATTTTAATGGTTCATTCAAAGAACAATTAACATCAAAGCCATTCTCACGTCTTCTGACATGAAAGAGTTTCCGAAGAACTTGTGTCAGTTCATTCCAATCAGAAACTCCTAAAGTGGCCAATCCAATTTTATGCAACCATTGGGACATAATAACTCTGCCCATGCTGCCATATAGTGCCAACAGAACCTACAATTACAGTTATGAAATATAAGCACGCAGGATTTGGTGATTGCTGAGGAGAGAGTAACAAGCCCGGGTGTTTTTTTAAAAAAATTATCTGTAAAATATCATCAAAACATTGACGAAGAAGAAGCTTACAATTTGTTTTTTAAAAAAGCAAGCTTACTCACCACGATATTTTGACTGGAAAAATCTACTTGGCATTGTAGGTCTGCACCATCTGCAGCTGCATTGAGAAGCAAGTATAGTCGCATTAGAGTTCCGGATCCATTCTTCTTCACAACCTTTATTTCTCCACCCATCTTGTTAACCTGTCCTCCCCAACAATTAGGAAAAGTTAAAGAAGTCAATCACAGTAAGCTGCTATAGACTTGGAAGCATAAAAAGGATTAGGATGGTAATTTTTCTCTTCAAAAATTCTGCAAGATATTAGTTAATAGCTGTACACGAGTACCTAAACATTACTAGGACCTTTATCTAATTAAGTTTTAGGCATGCAGCTGGTAGTCTAAAGATAATCTTTGCAGAGTCCGGGAATCTTTGTTTGTTTGTGTGCATATTTAATTTGATTTTCTGTTTAATGCTTCGGAATCTTATATGAATGTGGAGTTTACTCACCAAAGTTCTAACTATGCATAGTCCAAGACCAGTGCCGCCATGCCTGAAATGGAGAATTGTTAAAAACCAGAATATGTAAGAAATTCAGTTATGGATCTTAGATTTGCTTAATATATTCATATGCCTATTTTGGCAGTTCAACTATCAAGTATCAACTTCAATACAACTTAGGTAAAATATTCAATCGATGAATCAAACCAGTTGTGGCCAGTTAAAACTTGTTTCATCTACTTACAATCGAGTTGTTGATGGATCAGCTTGTTCAAAGCTTTCGAATACAGACTCCCATTTGCTTGGATCAATTCCTGCAGATACGCAGAAAAACATTGTTAGAAATACTACATAAATGGAAGAGATTTTTATATGGTTTCAGACATTTTTTGAGGTTCATACCGCAGCCTGTGTCATCAATTTCAAACCAAAGAATCGTTTTGTTGTCCTTCTTCCAGGCCTTCTTCGTATGATTCCCTTGTTGCCTCAGTTTTGGCTTAGGTGCACAGCGCATTTTCTTCTGATCTAGATGAAACCGTGCGTCATTATATGTATTGAAGTTCTCACACCAACCACGCAGAATAATGTGACCCGCTGAAAGTCATTTTTGAGAGTTAAGTTATGCAAGACGAAGTTGAATATACATTGTTATTTGATCATAATGAGATGAGTTTGTCCCTTGTTCAATTACAGTTTTCTGGTACGCATGATAAAATCTAGGAAAGTTAGCAGTGCAATTGTTGAACTTACTTGTCGTAAACTTTATAGAATTGCTTATCAGATTTGCAAATATTTGAACAACTCTGGCAGAGTCTCCTCGAACTAATTTCGGCATATCATCTGCATACAGAAAATGTAAATAGCAATGAACATCAGAAATAGAAAGAGGTTAATGATCATGTGATTGATACATGATAGTTAATGAACAGTGAAAATTATTAAGCACGTACCAGAGAGATCCAAAACAGCCTCAACATTGTGGTTAATGCACTGAACAGAGAACATGTCAATAAGTCCTTCAAGTTCCCTTCCCAAGTCAAACTCAGCATCTTCCAAAACCAATTTTCCAGATTCAACCTGTATAATTTCGAAATGGTTCGTGAAAATGACTTTCTGTGACTTATTGAGCATTGGATGTTCTGGTTTGTGTTGGTATAGCAACCATCTTAACATCTTTGTTACTGTTAGAAGTGTTCGCAATTGCTTGGCTATTGTTAGTATCTCACCTTGCTAAGATCCAGTATGTTGTTAAGAAGCCGGAGTAGAGCTGTGGAGCATTTTCTGATCTGCGTAACAGTTGCATATTGTTCATTTGTGAGACAATCATCACAGATAAGAATGTCCAGCAGGCCAATCACTGCAGCCATAGGAGTCCTCAATTCGTGACTGTAGTTCAAAAATGAAACGAATATTTACTTCCGTTAATGCTCAAGAACAAAAAACATCTTCAGGGTATTCAAACTTTGTGGAAGTCATCCAAATTTGAGGGGCCTAATTGAATATTTAAGCTCATAAACAGATTCCTATTGTGACAAGAAGTCATTTACCTCATGTTTGCCAGAAACTGACTTTTGTAGTTGTTTGATGCCTCTGCCCTTCTCCTTGCATCAAGATGGCTTATTAGTTCTGCTCTTAGTTTCATCTCCTTTGATACTCCATTAGTGAGAATCAAAATGCAGACACATCCAATGACTAGGATGCATAGAGATGCAGAAATGAGTATAACCAATGTTTTGAATGCTCTCTCATCTACCTTTCCCATTATATATCTTCTTGGAATGATGATCACCCCCACCTGTACAAATTGTAGTAGCTTGCTAAATGCTAAGACGAACAATAAGCATAAAATCAAATAAAATTAACAAGATCATTTTAGTCTGTTTTTCATTCTACTTGGGCATAATGAGGAATTTAAAAGAAATTCAATTCTATATAACATCAGTCGGGTTGATACTTACGATAGGGAGTCTCTTTAAATTTAGAAAAAACGAGTCGATGTAATATTGTTGGTTGCCAAGTTTTGCGTTCTCCACTTGAACAATTTGACCTGGAGTTAACTTGTTTCCATAGACTTTCTCCAGCCATCGAGCTCCCATTCTTATAATTGGTTCCTCAGTATCGACAGCCATTATAAGATTTGGTCTTGTTGTTGAGTTTGTTAGTAGAGGAGCATTTGTGGAAGTTGCCAGTAAATAACCCTCTTGAGAGGTCAAATATATGTATCCACTATGGACTTCAACAAGCTCTCTCATCAATTGGCCAACACTGTAGAGAGAAGTAGTAACACCTACAACGGCCACGATGCTTTTATTGGAAGCATCCCACACAGGCAATGCTGCTTGAAGCAGAGGTGAATCTGTATACTTGCTTACTGCCACATGCCATGAAGCCACACCATCAGGTACTTGTGAAAGGCCTGCGATATTGATAAGATCATCTGGTGGAATTGGACTTGCTTTCCCTTTCTTTTCACCTGAGATAGGATCAAGTGGTTCACGATACCAAATTGCTGAAAAGTTACTGTGGATGGATTGATCATCCCATGCTTGATGCGACGAGAACATGTTTGTATCATAAGGTCCCTTGGCATTGATTGAGTAGTTCACAAGATCAGAGTAGATGTAGAATGTGTTGTTACTCCTATGATCCCTGTGGAAAGCCTGGACAAAACCATTTCTATAATTTATGGTTATTGCATTGAGAGCTTTTCGGCTGGCAAACAGTGCCCATGTTATATCCCTCATCACTTCATACAGCTGTAGAAAAAACAGAAAGAAAGACAAGTTAAATACAACAATTCAAAATAATCCAGCGACTAATTCTATGATCAGATTTGGCAGCACTTTAAGATCATCATAAACACAACAACCTCCACTTGCTCTGCTTGATTGGTCGGCTTGCTGTACCGTCTGATTACATACTCTGATAGCTTAACCTGGGCTGCAGTTATTTCAGCTGTGGAATTCAAAATGTTCCACATTCTTAATATCGGGCGTTGCAGAATTTCATATCGAAGGCCAGAAGCTAAGGTATCCAACGACTTTTTTGTATAGCTTCTTGTGAAATGCCATGTTAGTATTGTTAGCAGACCAATCAAAATTGCGAGCATGGCCTGCAAAAGGTCATTAACAGAAAATTGACAACGTACTCATTGACCAAAACAGCAGTTTCTGGCATACAAAAAACTACTTCTCTGATTGCCAGTTCATAGTTTCTTACCATAATCATGTAACATAAACGAAGATTGAATATGAAGCAAGGATTTTGGAAGAGAAAGGCTTATCCAGTTGACATAGGCAATGAATTCCATTTCAATTTCACTTTCCAGTTCTTTATATAGCAAGGGTAGGATTAGAACCTGAGTCGTCATTACTTTCCCCATCTGGACTAAACAACCATTGCTAATTTATCCCATTTCTCCTAATGTTACTGAATTGATCAATAAACTTGATTGATTTTTTCATAATTCTGTGATGGAGGTTATAAGGAATACAACAGTACAAAGAAAGAGAGAGAATAGACCAACCATGATAGCCAGGCGAACTACAAAAACACTGTAGTAAGAGGAGAGACAGTGAGTGTTTCCATACTGGAACTCATCTTGTTCAACATCTCTATAGAAAATTCTTCTACCGTAAGGAGCTGTATTCTTTCTGCAAGAACTGGCGAAACCCAGAATTCTGGCACACACTTTCCTCAAAGGAGTTGCCATTATTGGTGTGTCAGTGCCTATAGTAGGTGAACAATCATTAGAACTAGCAGTACTAGAGTAGTTCCTACGATCTCCTTCCTCTGCCATATCTAAAAGAGCATAAAGTGTGATACATTAGCAAGAACTTATGCTTTGTCTTTGCATGAGAGACACAGAAGGAGGAGAGAGAGACTGTCAGTGTCTATGATTAATGGGGTGTGGTGTTCAATATGCTGTGGTACATGTGTCATTCCCCACCTCTTGAAGGTAAGGCACATTTTCTAAAGTGGGTTTTTATTCGGCGTCCACAACAACCTTGCCACCTATCTCAACTCTGTTCCTCTTTTTTGCCCTCGGTACATTCCAAACAGTAAAGTGGTCTGGTAATTTAAGCTTGAGGAGGGAAGAAAAATGGGTGAAACTCTTTGATAGATGTGGGAAAGCCAGTCATGTTTCTTGAGGTGAAAATTGCTTGTGTTGGAGAGGGTCAGCTTGGACCTAGAACATTTCATTCCATGCGTACAGCCTCTAAAACACCAAAGCACTTTATATATCTTCTTCTTTGAGGAAGGAAATAATGCCTCAAATTATGGGCACAGTTGAAGTTGAAGAACACTATCAACAGTGACAGAGGTGTGGCACATTCTTAAGGCCCGTAGTGCTCTTGACTTTTTGAGACTCAAATTTATATTTCTTTTTCAAATAGCTTTTGGATATCTCTAAACAAACATTTGGATTCAGATGGAAAACATTAAAAATACAACTGTTCTGGATTAGCATTGGAGCCAATATTGAAGGGTTCATACATGATAGTCACTGCTGTTACTGGAGGAGGATACAACCCAATTCATGCCAGAATTACTGGAGGAGGATAGAGACCGAAAGAGATGGCATCCTCGTACTTCACACCATTGACTCCTGGAATTGGTCCATTGTTGGAGAGTGGATTCGAGATTGAGCGCAGTGGAGTGGACTCGCCTCTTTCTACTGAGGTGACTAAATATTGCAGGCCCAAAAAAAAAAAAAAATACCAGACAGGAATAAAGTGCTATTTTGGTTTGGTTGAAAAGACCGTTTGTTGGTTTCTGCGGTGGAAAAATGTTGTGCCATTTTGGTTTAGTTGAAGAGACAGTTTTTGTTTACTTTTGCCGTGAAAAATATTTAAAAACAAATTAAATTATTTATTATTAGTATGTATTTTAAATCATTTTAATATACTGTATTTAAAAATATTTTAAAAAATAAAAAAATATATTATTAAAAAAAATGCTGAACCAAAAGAAAGGAACGGTGTGCAAATTCAAGAAAAAAAAAGCCAAGGATTCCAAAAGAGAAGAATAAAATGGCAAAAGGGCTACAAAAGAGCTTACGTGTGATAAGGAAGTGTGATATTTTCATGTAATTATTTGTTAATTGACTCTCATGGTAACTTCTGCCATTTGAGACACCACAGTTTTGCTTTTACCGAATTCTACCACTCTACTGAATATTATTATCAATTCGATTAATTAACACCTCAATTTTATTTTTTTCATTCAATTTATTCTTATTTTTTATTTTATTTTCATCCAAATCGGGTCTTTTGCTTCTCCTTTAGCAAATCTCAACCTTTTTTTTATCATTTCTGTTTTTTTTATTAGATTTTTTTTATTTTCTATTGAAAAATTATAGTGCAGTTTTATAAAATAATAATCGGTAAGATAAATACTATGTAACTTTATTGTACTCGAACAAACTATATTATAAAACTATGTTTTTCAGTATATTATCTCAAAGAAAGGATTCCACATTAAAACATTTGAGGTAGAAAACACTTCATATGACTGAACCACCTCGATTTTATTTGTTTTCATTTAAGTGTTTTTTTTTTAATATGGTCCTTTTTCTTTTTCATTTAACAAACATCAATCTTTTTTTATTTGCATCCTTTTTTATTTTAATTTTCATTTAACAACTATATTTTGGTTTCACAAAATGGTGTTTGGAATTATTAACACCCAATACAATACTAAATGGATGAAATATTAGAATAAAGATATAATTCATTGTGGGTTGCAATAATAATTACCCGTAATGTTTTCTTTTTCTTAATTTTTTTGTCGCATGAATTTTTTATTTTCAATCTAATCCTTTCACTTTAAATTTACTTGGAATTATATTTGATGTTTTGTTTCAGCTGATTTTATATAGGACCCTGACAATATTAAAAATAAATTTTGACGTTGAGTTAATATTTGATTTGAAAAAATAAAATTTAATTATATTGATTTAAATCAAAGTTGATTCAATTTCAAACTGAAACAAATATTTAACCTTTTTTAAAAAAAATTAATATTTTTATTTTAGTTTTCTAACTCAATCTTCAACAAATTTATTATCATTTATTGAACTGAAACTTTTTAGTTAATATTAAAAAATCTCTTAATAATAAAAAAGCATTGACATGATAAAAAAAGCATTGACAACGCAAGCATTTGTGTTTGTGCGCGCGCATGCGCGGATGCATAGAAAAAAGACTTGATCTCCATGAACAACACATGAACAATTAGGTAAACATGCAAGCTTTTTCTTTAATTAAAAGAAATAGTTTGCTAAAGTTGAACTAATTAGGTATCGGGGGATCGAACATAGAATCATTAAAGCCCAGGATAAAAGAATTTAAAGAAGGGGTGGTGAAAATATAAGCAGGCGATAACATTGTTTTTTGTTCAAGTTGGGGTAGCTGGTATCATCAATCCATTTTGGATAAAGACGAGTGTGAGGACGGCTATAGATAATTAATTTACACGCAAAGCAGGGGCGTGCTCTCTCTCTCTCTGGCTTGACTTCATCCTCTAGAACAAAGCTTTTGTGACTCCACTTCACTAATCCACCAATATTATTGATTTCCCATGCTCAAATGGGAAGGTACGGTAGATTATGGCTTGCTTTCCCTCAACAACCACTATTCTAGAAGATGAGGTCATGAGTTTAGCCTTAAAGCAGACAATGGCTTCAGTGCCCACAGCACACCATCACGTTTGTCGTACTCTGTTTTGAGCTCCACTATGAGGAACTAGCCAGTGGCACATTTCTTCCCTTGAAGTTCAATGATAATAATTTCTAGAATTAATCTGTCTGTGTTATTGATTTGAGAAAGTATAGTTCCTGCTAGTAAGATAGGATAGGACTGCAGTATAGTTCCTGCTAGTAAGATAGGATAGGACTGCAGGATCATCACCTACTCCTGTGTTCATCATAAACTTTTTTTAAAAAAAAAAGAAGAAAAAATGCAAGTGGAGTAAAATATCTGAGACAACTCGTTATCAGGATCAGACAGAGAATCAAGCAAAAGAAGGCCGTAGCCCAGATGCATGAACCGTTTGATATTTCATTGGTTAGCATGCTAGAAAACATGATTCGTTTGTTATGACATAAAAAGCTTTTGCAAGTTCGTGTGGTCATGGCGAGCGAGGTAGTGGTGCCAATTGAAATGAATTACCAGAGTCACATCCATCCTTCCACGATGGTGCTCCATAAGAAAATATTATCGGAGTAGGAAAGGTAATGGACTTGTTTGTGCTGGTGATGTGTCTGAAAATATGGTGCGCTTGGCAATCTTCCTGAGCTGTTAGGATCCACCATGATTCGGTGTGGTTTGTTTGTTAATTGCTATCCCAAATATGTTGTTATCTCATTGGTGATCCTAGATCACTTTGAGGATATGACCCACCATTCGATTAGTGACTGGCACACAAATGGTAGGATAGGAAGGTGGATGCTGATGCCAACGCCGATGCCATGCCAATGCCATGAAGAGGCTGAGACTTCCAAGGCCATTTTAAGCACAAGGCATGCTTTGTGTGTCTGTCTGTCTCGCATGAACCAGTGGATTTGTGTGAAATTCGTCTTCCAGGAGCTTGAAGACCTAGCTGTGTGAGAGAGAGAGAGAGAGTGCCTTTAGATGAATAATACTATATATGATTACTTGTCCAAAGACGCAATGAGAACAATGGCATTCCACACATCACTGACACTCGTATATTTTCCTGCCTGGCTACATGCGTGGGAAAAGCTAAAAGGGTAGGAAAATATCCGCGGCAGAGAATGGTGTTTAATTAATTCTACTGGCTAGCACTTGGAAAAAGGAACACGATGAATCTTTTAAGGATACAATTTGCTGGTAGCTTGTTTAATTACGATATCTTTAGGAATGGTTGTGGAATCATCTTCAAATGATTGTATGAGCGAGCTGAACAATAGTGAACTGATAACCTAGTAAAGGGCCACAGATTTTCAAATCTGCCAAATGAAAATGCCATTCCAAAATGTTATAGATTCCTACATTCAAAATGCCACACGGAGGCGAAGCCAGTGGAGCATTTCTATGGTAATTTCAGAACGCACCTGCAAAGCTGAGAACCCATTCAGGAAAGGAGCTACCTTAGAAAAGCCGGCGCTGCAGTATTTCACATCATGTTTGCTATGAATTGTTACATAAATTAAATAAAATTAATAAATAAATCCAGCTACAGACAAACAACATTTCTATTTAATGTCGCATCTTAACAGTAAGTAAAAGTGGAGACTGGAGCATCCCAGTCACTTGGAATTTTTTGCCTTCATCTCGGCGGCGGCAGCTTTAGCAGCAGATTTGGCCAGTGAACTGGGCTTCAGTACACTTTTTGGATTAAATGCCTTTCGGATTTTGAATGCAGCCCATGCAGTCCCAATTGCATGCCCTGTAGCACCAAGCCCTTCATTTGTAGCTTTGGCTGCTTCTTCACCATACCTGCAAGAGCAACATGCAATAACTTCACACTTCAATTCTTCCCCCACCCCCCCCTCCTCAAGGGCTATAGCTCTTTTACATTGAACACCTCGTTCACACACATACCACTGCTTTTTCAGAGGAATGCATTGTGGTATCAAAAAACTTATTGAGAAGTCGATGTCTTACTTCATGACTTCAAGGAAACATGAGACCAATAGCCTAACAAAAGATTTGGTCCAATTCAGGTGCCTTTTTAGATTTTAGGCCACCAAAAGAACCCATTACTGATTTAAGATAATATTGATATTGGGAATACTCAGTCTATTGAATGCCAGACACAATGAGATTAACGCACAACAGTTACACAAAGCATAATTGTATGATTTGTTTCCTTTGTCTCCAAACAGGTGTTGAAAACTGCTGACAGGTTACAGGCCCAGTTTCTACACAAAGCATAATTGTATAATTGGTTCTCCAATCACATGCTGATAATTGCTGACAGGTTACAGGCCAAGTTTATACTCTCGTCATTTCTGATTAAAAGAAGATGCAAAAAGATATAATGATTCTTGACACTCATACGGAATAAAAACCTATTACCTCTCCATACTGTCTGTCCAAACAGATCTACCTTATGATAGGACTCTAAATTTTTGCTATCCATCCTTTCATTAATAAACAGTTAGAGAGTCAGGTTAGATCGAAGAGTTCCTTGATTTTTTATACATGTCACCATTTCATCTTTGATGCAAACTCTACCTGTGGGAGACAAGTTCAGTTGTCACAGTAGACGATGTTGACATCACATTTCGTCCAGCTACTTCAAGAGCATCACACACCTTGTCTGTTTACATGAAAATGGAAATACGATGAAGTACAGAGGGAGATTCAATACAGATGTGCAAATCGCCAATAAAAGTTCACTCTAGAAAGATCACAAACAAAATCATATATATCTGATCGGCAAAAGCTCAATGCTGAGCAAATTTATAACCTAACAGACAAGCACAGTTAATGAAAATTATTTTTTTCTTTTTTCTTTTTCGAAAAATATAGCAATGTCAAATTTGGCGTTTAAAGAATGAAGAAATAGGAAATGAACTTCCATGATTTTCCAGTGAAGGGAAAAAAACACAGCATTAACGCAGGGATTAACGGCAAACTGATAGCAGTCTCCAAATATCTACCAATGGACAGTCAAGGCAGTGAGATAATGACCCACCATCATGGGAGTTAACAAGAACAGAATCTAATCCAACAGTCCAAAATTACATCCCTTTCTTGGGTCCAATTCCCATTCATGAATGGAAACCTTTGTGACCTCCCAACTATGCATCCATTCAATGTTGTTAACTGTCTAATAAATGGTAGGTTTCAATGTTGACCTAAGATATATTCAACTTTATGTTGAAACAGAAAGCTAAAGGCCTCAAGAGAGCACAATTCAATGTTGTACCATAGACCTGAAATCTAGCTAGCTAGCAGAACAACCAAAATATGAGGCATTTTTCAATTGAAATGGGACAAGATGCATGCAGTAGAATAGCCATCACAATGAACAGACAACTTGAACATTCAACAATGTGTGTCAATTTAATAAATGGTAGTCAGGAAAATTCATATCACCTCATCCTTATGTGATATGGATATAAAATAAAACTGCTGCCTAAAATCTGTTACCCATTCATTATGATGAATAAACCTCAACGAGGAGAAAACTAATGCACTGATCTGTTAAGGTTAAAGCCGAAATTGGCCATAATCACTCCTATGTTATTGTCCACATCTACCTTAGACCTGCAAAATTTATCTAAAAGACTGATCTGATACGTGAAAACTAATTGAATGCGGAGCTACTTTCACATCAGTGTAATGATCTCCGTCAATAAAAATTACTCCAGAAATACTTCTATGCAGAAGGTTCAGTATATTATTCCCTTTCTTTTTTCTATCAACGTTTACAAACATACCTAGAGAAATATGAGACCAGAGACTCAACAATATGACAAGTAATGGAAACAAGAGGAAAAACCAAAGAAATTTAGCAGAAAAAAAGGGAAATGTTGATTTATAAAGCAGGTGCAGTGATCCAACTTTCACAGAAATTACCAACATTTAAAAGTAAAGCTGCAGTTAGGAGTAAAGAAAGCACATTCAACCTTATCTATTATACAATAAACACTCAATATTAAGGTTCAAGATGATAGACGTACTAAATCCATCAAGGGATGCAAGGACAATTTCCCCTGGCAGAAGGCCAAAGAATTTCTTGCCAACTTTTGAGTTCACAAGCGAACTTGTGAAAAATCCAGATACTTTCAGCACCCCGCAGAGAAGCCCATTTGCTACTTTCTCGGTCATTTTTGTCATCCTCTTAGCCCTGCATGCATACGCAAACTAAGGTATCCTTGAAGTGATTATTTTGATTTAAGACAATACCAATCAGAAGAACTGTAGAAACCCAGTTTTCTTTGCTATAACCATGTTACATGTGAAAGCACACACTAGTTTTACATCCATTGCTTTCTAATCTAGAATATGATTCAAGGTAAAGGACTATAATCTGAAGACCACACAATAAGAAAGACAGGCAAATTCAAGGTAAAAACAGTAACCAAAGACAGAAAAGCAGATAGACCAGCATCATATTATAATCTCCACACCTTTTGATCCTCTTCAAAGTAGCAGGACTAATCTCTGATTTCTCCTTCGGGTCCATCCTCTTCTTCATAACCTCATTCCCCCACTTCAACCTATCCATAGTTACATCACCACACCACAAAATCCCCTTAATCAGCTGCCCTGACCCCGCAGCAATCAACTTACCAGCAGTCCCACTATAATCCTCCACATTAGGAGCCAATGTAGTCCAATACGCAGCACATTTCCCCTCCATAATCTCCTTCTTCTCCCCTCCTATCTTCATATCCATCGGCGAAGTATCCTTGGCCGCATTTCCACCCAACAATTCCTTAGCATTCTCCGATACTTTCTGCACCGAAAAACAACTATAACTCCCCAAGATCTGATCAAACTCCAACAACAACCTCTCTTGCCCTTTCGACGCAATCGTCAATCCATAATTCAATATATTCTCCCCATCAACCCTTTTCTCCCTCTTATCATCCTCCTCGTCGCTCGAATCTGACGAGTAATTCTCATTAGGAAACCTAAGGGAGAAAAAATAATGAGAATCATCAAGCTTAACAGCAGCCTCATCCTTAGCCAATGGCCATTGGATCTCATCAGCAACACGGGCCAGAACAGCCACAACATTATTTCCTTGACTGAGCCTAACGATGTAGAGATCGCCGGAAGCGAGTTCTACACTATAGTTTTTATCAATTAGATTAACAATAGCACCTGCGATCTTTATCAAGACTTCCTCAACAACCTCCGGTGGGGCGGAGGGTGGCGCTTGAGTGTGTGACTGCGCGCGTGGATACTCGTGTTGTGAATGATCATGTCCAGGAAAAAGGTTTTCGACGAGGTCTTCTGGATCAATTTTGGGGTAGAGATTTGAGGATGGAGAGGAGGAGGTGAACAAAGGGTCGGGTTTTGATTGGATAATTTGTGGGTAGAGGGACGAATTTTGATTAGGGTTTTGAGATGCCATTTTTGTGCGTGTGAACCTTCTTCTTCTGCTATGTTTTGAGCGTGGGGGGTAGTTACGTACACAAGGAGATAAACTGTCTCGGTTCCCGCGCTAAAACTTCGTTGCAAAGGAAATCCGGGGTTCCTTCAAGTGTAATGTCGCCAAGCCGGAAGAAACCACCGACCTTTCATTTCCTTTGGATGGATTGATTTATCGTGTAGTGTACCTTCGATATCACTACGAGTGCAAGATGGAAATCTAACTTTGATTTATTTAAATAATAGCCTTTAAGAAAGAGTGTGTTTGTGTGTATTATTATATTCTGATAGAAAACATTAAAAGGTATTTTTTTTACTATAGATGGACACTCTTCACGCACTCATAGAATAATAATAATAATAATAATAATAATAATAATGTAGATTCACTCCTCATTTTTTAATAATTTATCTTGGTATTCAAAGTTTTATTTTATGAGATAGGGTACTAATAAAAGGCTAACTAGACAATGATGGGATTCAATAGAAAAAAATCAAAATGAATATATATTTCGATACTTGATCTTTAAAATAACACAACTTATACAATTGAAGTCTATTTAAATTTTTAAAAATCATTTCTGGATGGTGATTATTTAGAGTATCAATGTTACTGAAAAGACATATCCAAGTTGAGGAATCCAAAACCAACTTGTTTTGATTTCCAGCTTTTGGATCGTTTTTTAGTATTTTGATTAAAGAATTGGTTTGTAGGTGTTCTAAAGATGTTGGTGAGGTGTTTTTTATTATTATTATTGAAATAGCTTTAAAAATGGGTTTTTTAGGCAAAATAATATTGCCATGATTTCCAACAACTACAATGGTGGCTAGAATTTAGACCTGCAAACAACATATTATATATTTTAGCTAGTGATGTGTCACCTACTTTAAAAAAAAAAATAAAGGTGAATTATAGGTTTTTTGTCCTTTTAAAAAACAAAACAAACACATATCTGCGGCCCTAGGCTTGAAAGCCCACCTATGAGCCTAGACTCTTAATTACAGTGGCTCAGACCATATGAGTTGTTTTTTTGCTCTCTTTTGATGGTTTTTTTTTAGGTTAAATATAAATTTAAAAAGAAAAAAAATTATTGAACCTAATTGAGTTCATAGTCTGAATCATAGGTTTGATGAGTTAAACCACAACACTTAGACTATTTTTTTTTCAAATATTTCTTTTTTTTAATTCAATTTTTTCTTAATGTCTCTTTTTAAATAATTTTCAAATTTGTGTTTCAATTAATTCTCTTTGATTTTTTTTTTGTTGATTATTTTTTTTAACGGTGTTATGTGTATTTAATTTTTAAAAAAAATATTCTGATTCATCTATATTTTTTTTTTATATTTTGCATAGATTAACTTTATTTTTTAAAATAAAAATATTTATTTTCAAATAATATTTCTAATATGTGCAACTACATAATATATTTTTTTTCTTTTATTTTATTCAATCAATTTAATGCATGTGTCTATTTTCATTATTATCTGATTGAATAAAAATTAATTTAATAAATAAATTCAGCAAACACAACCAAATAAATATCATGTTTTGTAATATTAAATATCTTTATTTATATTTGTCTCTTGATTTTTCTAGTTTTAATTTTAGTTATCATTAATGACTTTTTTTCTAGTTTATTAACATATATAATTTTTTATTTATTTAATTACATGTATAAATGAGTGTTTTTATTTACATTTAGAATTTTTTTTATATAAAGACATATCAAAAAAGCCTATATATGTAATTTTTTATTGGAGAAAAACTTTTCTAACTCACGACAAAACACGAGTCAGTATACACTCACGTGTATTAAAGCATAAATTTAGATATTTTTTTTTTTAAATTTCCATAATTTAAACTTTTTAAAGCAAACTAGTACCGATAAATCTTTTTGAAAAGTAGTTTAGTTTGGTAGAAACAATACTTAAAAAGTGCACATTTTAATTTTAGATGGGAGAAGATAAAAAAAATAATAATCTCATAATCACATCATCAAAGCTATGATGATAATATTACAGATATAATTAGAAAAAGCCTGAGGAGACGAATATGTGAACATAAAGAAAAGCTACAAACGATGGTTGCACGTGAGCCACATATGACAGGTGGACTTGCCTTTGATGTGACACGTTTGGTATCATTTGAAAGAGTTTAAAGAGACAAGCAAATTCACAAAACTCAAGGAAAGTTAACAATGATGGTCGGCGTGAGCCACACGCTCCGCACAAAAGTGAGAAAGTACAACATTCATGCCACAAGAACGAATCAAACCCAGATACAAGCTACTGTTCCAAAGTTCACTTGGATAATGAAACAACAGAGAAGACACTGTTCCATGTTTTGCACATTCTCGCTAACCGTATAGTGTCTGTTGTTGTCCAGGCGCCCTCTCGTGATTGAACCATTGAAGTGCACGTGTACAGCCAGAATGAAGGGCTTCCGGACCTGCAGGAGAACTGTAGCCTGAGAGCTCGAGGAGTGGCAAGCTTTGATAGATTGGCTTGATGCCGTTAAAATTGGAAGCATCTCCCCATAAGCTGACAACAGATCCTGATCCTGGCAGATGAGAAAACAACACAGAAATATCACTTCTCTCCTCCTATTGTTGTTTGTCTTCATCCTTCTTCTCCTGGGGCTACAAAACAAGAAAGCAGGAAAAAAAACAAATGCTTTTAGAATACATGGGTATCATCAGAATGTTCATCGCTTACTTAATTAAATTCAAAAGATAGAAATATATATTGATCATCGCTAGCTGATTGATCAGCACTTCAACTAGAGGCATAGGGTAGGTGGAAAGTCAAAGGTGACAAATCATCTAGAGTTGGAGATCAGTTATTAAGAAAGTCTTGTTTTCGAGGAAGGTATAGCTTTCCTGATTTAGTCAAGGCTTTCTTCCTAGTTACAACTTAGAAGCAGTGCCTAGACAACAATGAATTGGTTTCATTCTATGAAAGAAATTTGATGCTAGTTGTTTTTTCTTGTAAATTCTGGGTGGTCTTCATTTTTTTAATGATTTTAGGGTATTTTGGAATTGGTATATCTATACATTATATCAAATTCTTCCTTAAATATTAAAAATGAAACAATAATTTTGAAGAAAAATAAAAATTAGAATCCCATATGGTTAGAATAATAACATGAGAATTAATGGTAAATCTTCAAACTCCATTGATCATGTTGAAGGTGTCTTCTGACGATATCATCAAAGCAAGAAGAAGAAGATATGACAGCAAGGAAGTCAAGAGAGAGGACTGAGAATGGTAATGTTTTTAGAAAAAATAAAAATTAAATAAAAAAGTTAAATTTATTTGTGATTAATACCTGTTTGTTTTAATAAAAATACTTTTAAAAAATTTAAATATTTTTTTTTTAAATTAATATTTTTTAATATTTTAATATTATTTATTTTTTAAAAATAAAAAAAAACTTTATTTTAATATATTTTCAAATGAAAAATACTTTAAAAAACATCCAAAAATACACTTTAAATATTCATTTAAATGTATAGTACAGCAAAGAAATTTGAGATTTTCCTAAAAAAACAAACCCTCTCAAAATTTATCACATTTGTTATATTAAAAACAACTCCATAATCATTTTTTCCCTCTTGAACATGAGGATGTATATGCTTTGATCCATATTTTTTTCTTGATTTGACATGGATCCAAGTAAGGAAGATTGACTTGATAGACTCTAAGTAAGGTCTTCCTTTTAACTTAAATTTGCCATAATCTTAGTAATTAACAAGATTTTCCTTCCACTGTAAATACCAACCTCACACTATTTAACCTATGCTAAGAAAACCCTCTCGCACAAAGGCCGAAATCATTCATCAACTGGTATTCATTCTGCACGCGAATTGCAGCAAGATTTATGAAATGCATCTTCACAATTTTCATAAACAAGCATCTTTGCTACGGATTCTGTATTTGAACGTATTTTGTGTGCTAGAACTGCTGCCGTCACCGACACTTTTGGTAGAAGCACAGCTCTGCCAGGCCAAACTCCTTCAAAACCCCCTGCCTTCTAATTATAAAGATGTATTGATCCATAGTTGTTTGTTAGACTGCAGTCTCACCACTTGCAACCCAATTTCATTCTAATATAAAATTACGGGGGATCATTGGTAAATGGTACCGGGTATTGAGACATACCCGTTAATGACCAAGATCATGAACACCAGCATCGTCTTCATCACTAGAAGTGTCATAGCAAGGAGTACCAGAACCAAGTGAAACCTCAAGCGTTTCATTATCTTCTGATATTCCATAAGTAACTGCTTGTGAAGTAGAGGCCTCTTGATGTTGCAAGGTTGCTGATTTATCCACGACTCTCGAGGAGCTCCTGCCTATGCTGCTAAAGTTGGTATTGAGTTTGCTATCTGTCATCGAAAACCCCAAAGATGTAGTTGATGGAAGAGCCAGAAGGTTTGGAGTAGATGAACTTTGCTTGGCCTTCACTCTCCTTTGCCACCCATGCAGTGATTTCCTCACATTTTCGGATACTACCGTTTTCTTGAACTTTGCGCCCATCTGTAACAAAAAAATAAGCAACCTTTTTCAGAACTGAGACCTAGAAATAGATAGGAACCAAAAGAAGATAAAGCTAAACCAGACCTGTGTGATGATTACATAGAGTGGGAACGTGATAAAGCTAAACCAGAATTGTGTGACCACCCTGCAGTAATACAAAGGCACCAATACTATAAAATTTATTTGATCAGATATACATCTAAAATGTTTGGATTAACAAGAATATTAAAGAAATTTACCCGCAAGCCAAGCGGATAGCAATGTACGTCTCATTGTCCATAAAACAAGAAGACTCTTTGATTTCCCACTGGTAACAGGAACCATTATCAGCATCACGTACGATAAGTGAGAAAAGAAGACTTTTTTCCATATCAAGGAAAGACTAGTGAAGCCCAAAATAAGCAGACATTTTAAAGAAGCCAAGATATGAAGAATTCATCATGCAGAATATCTGATAAAGTTTATGTAGCATAGCTGCATGCTAGAGATTCCCCTCCTCAACATTTAGCCTATATCTATGTGATATCGAACTGTCTGTTGTGCTACAATGAGAATTAAAATCTTACCAGGGACCATAGGAATGTTGACATCTCAAAAGCGTTCTGCCACAGTAATGGTAAGTATATGAGATTTTGATGCTGTAACACAAATTTTGTATAATGTTTTTGCTTCACTTACCTGAAATGATATGAATTGTATCAACCACAGAAGAAGTCTAGGCTTTCCAAACCAGAAGAGCTCATCCCTCAGGTTGAACTGACGATTTCCCAGCCATGGAAATAAATTCATAATTTCAACAGCCAATTTCACCACCACCCGGTGCAGTTTTGTACCAATTAGCAGGATTAACTTTGACATTCCCATCAAGAAGGAAAAGAACGGCATCAAATGGGCTATTAAGAACAATTAAGTACGGGAAGGAACTGAAAGTGGAACTTAGTGGACTTACAATGGCTGGAAGAAAGGAAAGCCAAAAGTAAAGATCAGTTCCTGAACCAGAAAACAGATAGTTCGAGGTTTCAGGAATGAAGCAAGCAGGAGTTGCAAAGATACAAGAGAAAAACAAAGTAATATGCAACTAAGATGGTGTTTGGTTGCGTCAGCAGAACTGCTAAGCTCTTGAGTTAGCTCAACTGGGAGGTTCTAGAAAAACAAGTTTCAGGCGTGGTTGAATTTTGAACAACTGCCGTGTTTTCCAGAGACAATATTGTCCCAGCTCTTCAGTTACTACCTTATCATGACTTATGGAAAATTACCGTGAAACTCGAGGAAAATGCAACATATGCCATAAATCCACAGAGGCACACTGCAAAAGAAGCCCAAGCACTGGAAATCAATATGACTTGCTATTTTGCAGGAGTTATGTTGATAAAGCATAAAGACAGCGGTCTTCAGACAAAAATTGCTTGGACTGCCAACATTTTCATTATCTTGCTCATTGCATTCAGACAACATGAAATGCAGCATATAACTCACATTCGTTCTGTTAGCTATAATGCAGTACTCTGACACTTACAATTAGCTTGTTTGATCATTCAGACTGTATATACTCATTATTACCATGACATAATCATGCAAGTAAAAAATACTGTTGGAAAAAGTAAATGGCTCAAGTAACAACAATATTTTGCACATTAATTCAAGGAATGCCATTAGGGTATTACCTGATGCCAACAATATCACGGAATTCCTCCTCCATGCTTCGAAGCATATAATTATGGAAATCATATGTCAGAGGAAGTTGATGTTTCTGAAAATAGGAAAAGAAAAATATACCAAAATAAGAATGAAATGTTTGGAGCCAACAATTAGTAATGCTGATTTGTTCTGATAATCTTTCTTGTATGTTGAGATACTATATGATAGATATTTAGTTTTTCCTTGATAGAATCTATGAGAAAGAGAAGCTCCATTTAGATCACAAAGAGCATACGCTGATGAAACCCAAGCGCAAAGCCATATAGTCAGCTTGGTTTATGGAACTCCAGAACTGGCGGCTGAAACAAAGCTGCAAATTCATATATGATCACTCAAATGCTAGAAACAAAACCAGAATAAAAAAGAGAATTCATCAATATGCAACCAGAATGTATGGAAATGATCTGCATAATATTTACTATATCAATTTTATGAAAGGACTGACTTTAAGCAACATCTGTAACATCTATTGGAAGATGGTCTTCCAAATTTCCCGATTTTCATGTTGAGCCAATAGATGGCCCCAAAGAAAACCAAACATTCTGAACGACTGGAATTCAATTCTAAAAGGAATCAACATTAATCTTAAAAAAGGTGTTCATAGAGTGATTTAATCCGTACAATCAATGATTTGGAAAATCAGAAGTAAATGATACGAGGTTTAGCAACCAATTACAGTCAAGCCATGCATATCATTATTATTTTGCTTAAATTAGACCTGCAACAGCATGTGCCATAAAGGTACATGGTTTTCTGATATTACCAGCCAAACAAGAACTCGGTGCTGGCTCCATGGATGGGATGTGTGGTGACAAATGAAGGTAGATAGTTGCCTTGTTTCGTCAAATGCAGCTTCAGGTGATCCTGGAATTCAGAAATTGTATTCATGGCCAAAAAGAGATTCTCATTTATGAGGGTTTTCATGGTAACTCTAAGCAAAGAAATCCAGGAAAAAAATTAACACGATGCTATCTTGGACTATAAAATTCTGCACCTAGTACACTTTGAAGAGCCATAGTCTTAGCCTGGTTTTCCCATGTTCTCCAGCTATAAATCTGCACTCATTAAAAACAAAACCTCAGAGCTCTCTTTATGAATATCAAGCTTCAATTGTTATCAACAGAAATTGTAATGGTAAGGGTGCGGTCATACCTTGATCATGGCCAAGGCTATGGCAATAAAGCTGTAAGAAACATGGGTAACTCCCAGGACAAACATCAAACGATGAAGCTGTTCGAGACTTTCATGTGAAACGAAGGATTCATGACCCTTGACGACATATAAGTTCAAAAACAATCAGTGTTTCGATTAATAAAAACAGAATAATAGCAGACCCCACCTCCCACTGCATAACGGTAAAGTTCGATATAAAAACATAAATCATCAATGCAAACCAAGAAAAAAAAAATTGCCATGTAAACATTACACTTTGAAGAGGAGAGTCACCTCGGGACAATATTCATTCTTTTGTTTGTGCACCAGCTCTTTAACAAATGAATCGTTTGGGTACTTTACTCTTGAAAGAACATGCTGTCCTGGTGTTAAATTATTCTTCTTCACCACGCATGGATAAAATGTGCTGTTCAAAGTTGATGATTTAACACAAATCTTGGCCACAAAAACAATCCAATGACCCATCAACAACGATAGAAGCCCAAAAACCATTAGCTCTGCTCACAGATTGACAAAACCAAACAATGAGCATCAAAACTACTACTTTTCTTTTGAACTGACCCAATAATTTGGATTTTCAATCAATTCTTGTTGCTTACCTTCTTTGATCTTGTCTAGTGCTGAAAGTAGTGCTTTTCTCTTGGTCCTATCCAGCCACTATTGAAAAGAAAGACAAAAAGGATCACAACAGATAATTATAACATCAAAGTACCACTCCAGACATGAGAGAACTGAGACAAAGAGACACATATTTATGGCATCAAAAGGTTGAAAATTGAACTTATTAAGAACTACCAACATTTGTGAGAAAATCTTATACCTTTGCAAGCTGTTTCAAGGAGCCTTGAAAGAAGAAACCAAGAGAAACCATAACCACCACCACAGTGACCACAGCCCATGTAGGGGTCAACTCCAAAGATAACTCTTTATCCATCTCTCCTTCCAATACCAAGATCCCGATTAGCTTCAGATATCAGTATATAAAATCATCAAATCGCCAACATGAAGAAACAAAGGTGACCCAATTGGTCATTTTCATCGCTTCTTATGCAAAGCTGATTTGACCAGATCAGTGATGTGAACATTTTCATGTTGGTGGGCTTAGGTTTGTTCCTTGAAATAGAGACTAGAACTCCGAGAGAATTTAAGAAACCATGCAAGGATGTTATAAGCCAAACGGAATAATGGGACACATTAACACAACATCTTGACAACCAGACTTATGCATGTTGGGAAACAGACACCAACGTGCCTTTGTCTTTTGTCTTCCATTCTTCCCCTTTTCATGTGGAAGTTTAAGAATCATATGAACATTGCACATAATTTTTTAAAAAAAGTAGATTGCATACGCTAATAATAAGCATGAGAATGTTCAAGGCCGGTTGGTGAATCTCATAAATATAGTGTAAGAGATTAGGTGATCCACAAGGAGAATACAAATGTCTGCAAATGGCAACATGTTGCTTAACCATGTTTAAATTGATTAGCATTATAAAATTACATTCATTAACTATATTTATGTATATTAAATTAGGTGCTATTCAGATAATTAGAAGTCTTAAATGTTTCCAAGACTCTGATTTTGTTAGAAATTGAAGTTAATCATATCCGAAACATGCAAAATTGCCTACTTGGAACACGGTTTTGCCCTGTTTTTTTTAAAATATTGGATTTTATATTTTTAAATAAATCTTAAAATATATATATACTTTGCTGCCTGTTGAATCACAAGGTTGCTTTTAAAGTGCAATTACAGCAAAATTAAATGCTTCGCAGAGCTACAACTAGTTTTCTGACAAAATGATCTGCTAGCCTTCATAGTTAAAGGATTTTTTTAAAAATTAAAAAAATTGGTGAATTAATACAGGCTAAAAAAAATTTGGTGAAATAATGGATTTCTAGAAGCGTGACTTGATTAAATTTTATTTATTTTTATTTTAATTAATTTATCAATTAAATCTAGTTGAATTAATCAATTTATCATTTTACATAAAAATCATAATTTTATAAATTTATTTTTAAATATATTTTATAAGTTAAAATATACATTTTTATCTAACTTGTTAACTAAAAATAGACTCCAAATAAAATTTCAAAAAATTATTATTCATATAGTAGTGAATGATTTTAAATAATCAAGTCTAAGTTTGTCATAACTAAATGAAAATCTACTTCAAATAAATTATATAAATGGTTTAACATATGTATTTATAAGCTAGTAATATAGATTTAGACTCAAGAAAAAATTTGATTACGCAAATTAAAATAACAACTTAAAAAAATTATAAATTTTAATATAACGGTTGGATTGTGCTTATATTTTTACAAGAATTTTCAAAAATTATTTTTTTAAATTAGTGACTATGTAAATAATTAGATTTTTAGATATAAAAAATCTAAATAAAACTCACTTTTAATAATTTTGAGATTTTTTCTATTATTTTTTAAATCAATAAACGAATTTCACTTACTATTATAAATTAGTCAACCATTTAAATTAGAAATGACACATTTTAATTATATCAGAATTAAAAACACGATATTTACTGAATATTATTATTCTGAAAAGTGACATGATCCACCCTATTTATTCCGCATGTTGCCATAAAAGCCCTAGCATGGGGCAGATGGCAACGGTTCACCAACTTTGACACGTCCAATCTGGTCTCATTGATGATACCTTGTTTCACTAGCCTGGCTTTACAACGGGCTAGGGATCGGGACATGTCCATCACTGACCTGTTTCATTTGGCAAGAAGCTGAACAGCACATGTTCACTTAAATTTTATATAATTATTAATTTTAAAGTTTGTAGAATTAATCAAGCTATGCGGAAATTGATAGGAACACTTATATTAAATTAAAAATTAAAAAAAACTGAACAGCTATTATTATAATTATCGACATTAACATTAATATTGCATCCACAATAATGCTGAGCCATCTGGTCACACAACCATTTAAATGACTGGATTTACAGATCAGAGTTCATCTCTCTCTTTCTTCTCTATCTTCACCGGAAAAACATTCTCCGTCCAAGCAAGATAGCCTCCTCCCACGTTGCTTACATCTTTGAAACCCTGCCCAATTCAACAACAATTCAGTTTTCTCACCCTTTCAACCTCTCTCACTCTTCAATCCTTTGAAAAAGCATCTAACCCATTTATTAACTTTTATAAATCATGAGTTCATTATAACTTGGATGGATACTTGTAAAGTGCATTTGGAAATTCGGTTGAGCTTTGTTTTTTAAAAAAATTGAGATTATTTTTTATTATTTTTTTATCATTTTTGGATTATTTTGATACTTATATTAAAAATAAATTTTAAAAAATAAAAAATATTATTTTAATATATTTCCAAAAATAATACACTTAAAAAAACAAATTCTTCGCAGCCTACCATACTTTCAAATATGCCATAGTCTAACAAAACTCAGTCTCATGAACAATTAATTAAGATGGAAAAACTTCTTGAGGAAAGATGGTGTTGGTTTTTGGAAGAAAAATAATGGTTAATACTAGTCAAATTAATTTTTTGTTTTTATGTTTTAAAAATATTAATATTTTTATTTTTTTATTTTAAATTAATATTTTTTTATTTTTTTATTAAAAATAAATTTTAAAAATAAAAAATATATATTTTTAATATATTATTTTAAAATATTTTAAAAACAACAGAGCTGCAATACGAATCATGCTCATGAGTGTTCAAAAAATTAGGCACAAAACAAAATGAGAACCAGGGCAGGGACACTTGTCGAATGAATTTAGATGAACTTACAGCACTAAGAAGATCAGCAGTTGCATACAGGGATCTGACTCCACTTTGACAGCCCTATCATCAAAAAAAGGTGGATTAAAGTTTTTCTATTCACATTTAATTTGTTGAGAGATTTAATGGCAAGTTAATGAATGCTTACCACAAGAAGTTTATCTTCCTCCTTGCACACACCTGAGACCTCCTTCAGAAAGTTGGGATTTTTAACCCTCCCTGTGGCCCAAAATCACATGAAATCTTGTTTATTTTCCAAGCACATATGAACTAGCTATGGAATCATGAGAGAGATGAACAAATGTTTGTTGATTTCTAGATCTTACCCTCTGGTGTATTGAACAAGTAAGGAATATTGAATATCTTCTCTCCATCCACGTGTCCTTTATTGTACTCTTCCACTGTCCTGTTGGTATGAGGGACAAAAAGACAAGAACTCTGAGAAACCCTAGAATGTCAATATAATTAACAATAGAGAGAGAGAGAGAGAGAGAGAGAGAGAGAGCACCATAAAAGTTAAGAAACAGAGAGCCATTTACCTAACATCTAGATAAGTATAGCCTGACTCAAGCAAACCCTTTGTTGCCTTGACATCAACGGTGACAACTTCAGCTCCTGTGCTAAAATAGATCAAAGAAAGAAGAAACAGCCCACGAAGGAACAAACCCATATCAAGTTATGCAAAATAAAGAAAGAAAATGAGGAGAACTACATGTTGTTCCAAAAAGAGAAAAAAACTGGAACCTTTTATCTAGGGAGCCCATGAAGACCAATTCGTGTCTATGCAAGTTGAATGTAGTTGACCTGACTCTTTTTTTCAAAATCCAGTGGCTGTTTGAGTGGTTTGCCTGAGAAAACCAGCTGCAGATACCATTACCACAGCAGTAGCAGCTGTTTATAGCACCCAATTGTTTTGTTTGGAATTTCGGAAAAGGTACATAAGCATACGTAGCGGTCCCATCACATAGGACCCAGTTACACGTAACAGTCCTATATCACGTGGAATCACGACAAGTAGGCGTGAAAAGACATTGATGGGATAGTACACCTACCTTTCAGTGCTAGAATGAGCAGGCACCAGGAATCCACTTCACATTTCTGTCGGCATCATCCAGCATGGTGATCCAGAATGTAGGGGCATCATCGGTATAGTTTTTACTATAGAAATAATTAAATTAAAATTTTATAAAACATAGAAAATAAAATTGTAATAAGTTCAAACTCATTAATTTTGGATTTAATTCAATTATTTTATATTAAAAATCAAAATTAAATCCACTTATTTTGATTCGGTTGAGTTTTAATATGATTTAGTTTAGTTTTGATACTGTTAATTTATATTAAAAACCAAAAACTATATTGTTTTTAGGGTTTTTTTAGATTTTTTAATGAGTTTAGTTTGGTTTTTTTATTTGATTTTTTTATTTTTTTTATTTTAGACTTATAAAACCAAAACCAAACTAAACTAAATATGTTTTAAAATATTCTAATTATTTTACTTGATTTTATAATTCAGTTTTTTTAGTATTTTTTTTTTAATTTTCATGATTTAATTAGTTTTTTTCTCACCGCTGTTAAAAAACACATCAAGATATTGGACAGAGTGTCAACTCCCAATACAAACTTGCAAGCGCCTATTATAGATTGCACTCACAGAAGCCATATCAATCCTTAATAAAGAGGTTACTAGAATAATCTCATTCTTTATATCAACTTTCAAAACTAAAGCATGCACTGTAGTTGTTGCGCTTGCAAGGCTTTGGCAAAGATCTTAATAAAGAGAACTTCAATGGTGCACAAGAAAGATGATTGTCAATCTATTACACCGAGGGAGAACATTCTGTGAATCATTCTCGTTAACTTAGTCATGGTATATACATTAACAAATTTCAAAGACAAACATGGTAAAAAAAAAAAAAAAATTCACAATACAGTAGAATATACATTTGGAACATTGAGATTTTAACACTGGCTCAATCCCGCAGACAATCAGTATATAAACGCGGAGTAGAGCACAATCCTTCACTCTCCTTCCTATCAAGACAGTACAAATGAGACCATCATGGCCTTGGTTTGAAACAGCAAATGAGCTTCCATGGAAGTTCTACGGACAGAATTTTACAATAACACATCAAAATGTGCAGCGGCATCTAATATGTCAATTTAAGACTTTGTAGAGATAAACAACTTTAGAAAACAGCAGAAGGCCTGAAACAGAAAGGAAGAGGGAAAATATGGGAGTTAGCCATGAGTTGCTCACCACTGAAGATATAAAGCATAAGCTTTTTATAGTCAACGATTCCCCCAAAATCAACCAGTTTTAAATGCACCACGACGATGATGTATTGCTGAAGTTTCAAGATTCAAAACACTAGATTTTTTATACAGTGCTAACCCCCATACCTGATTATCAAAGCTAGGCAAACTGCCAGATGTATTTACAGATTCTGAAGCCGGATTCACCTTTTGATCTGCAAAGAAGATAACCACTTTCACTGAGAATTGACATATTTTGCATAAAGGCAGTATGGCACACCTATTCTGTCTAGAATCTTTCCAAGAATTAAGGCAAACTGTATTTTGTTTAGCTTCAATATCTGTTAAAAAATAGACAAATTCATTACCATGTATTATTTCCATCTAAGACTACCACTCTTGATATTTGTGATTCTTCTATTATTTTCCCTTTCCATTGCAAGAAAAAAATCGAGGAACTTCATGTAAGGGCAACAGCATATGACTTCTTAAACTTAGCAGACAACATAATCCATTTCATTGTTTAAAATAAATCCAGCCCCACACCACTCAATCTCTATCAACCAGTTGCTAACAGCTATAACTGGTAAACCACCATAAGAAACAAGAGTGTCAAAATATTTGCAAAATGCGCAATACACAACCAATGGCCGTTGCTAAAACAATCCTTTCTAATGCTTATCACCCTCCATGTTCCTATCACCAGAAAGGATACCTTTCTCAAGTAAGCTACACAGAAATCCCCCGTCCAATGTGCACTCTACTAGGGAAAGTGGAGATCAAAAACTTCTATAAATGCTGAACTAACTCCTTCTGGACTGCCCATAAGCACTTTACTTGAATGTACCACCACACACTGAAATACAACAAAGTGATAACCCTTGCTAGACATTAGCTAATGTGTTTTGATGGTCAATGATAATAATAAACCACGTCCCTGGTTCCTCATAAGTAGGGGCGTTGCTTCAACTTAATTTCTATACAATCTGATCCTTTCCTACCTCAAAATATAAGAAGTGAAAGCAAAATAAACAATTTGAAAAACAGCCCAGCAGCATGCACTAGTGTATGAGCACCATGTCAGCTATTTTGGAAGTAATTTGAAGTAGGCAATGAAGACATTTCCATTAATCGCGCCAGTTTGGGGGGGGGGCATATTTACATAATCACTGCCTAAAGGACACGGCTATGCTTTCAACTTTCACAAGCTAATCTAGAGAAACATTATGGTGCACCACATATAGTAAGATATTGATGGATGTGCAAATAGTCACTTCCACTTAACCAGCAAAGAGCCACCCCACCATATAGAATAGATTGAAAAGCATGAGGTTGGCGCACTCACCCCAAAATATGCAGATTTATCTTTCATATCAAGCTTGCACACAGGACAGAAGGTCCCCCACTTAGTCAGCCACGAGTCAACACAGGTTGAATGAAATTCTGCAAGTCTTATCAACACAAAATCAACAAAATAGTGCATAGAAGTTGAACTTTCTACCTAATAAATTTGTTTTTTGTAATATATCTAATTCGGATGTAGATAAGGATGATGGAATGACAAAAAAGTTGTCTACGACCTAAAAGCAGTGTGCCTAAATCCGTTTTAAACGTGTTGCAAATATATGAGCAAGTTCCTACCATGGTGACAAGGGAGAACTTTAAGAACTTCCCCATCTTTATAATCCTCAAGGCAAATCGCACAAGTTTCACCAACATGACACTGACTTAAACTAGCATTCCGGAATGTGAAGCACGGAAGGGCTTCTACCATCTTACTATCCACACTTTTACAGCGATTATTTGTTCGCTGCCAATGCAACCAGTGTCTGGGAGTAACAAAAACAAGGATAAGGAGACCTAAAATAACAACAACAGAAATCAATGATATTGCCAACACAGTCCATGCCGCATCAGTACGAGATGAATAAATGCAACATTCCCCTTCTTTCCCTCGTGCACGATCCTTCAATATTTCCCCAGCATACTTTGAAACAAAAACCGCATGGACCTTAATTCCCTCAGGATTCACCATCACTGCACACAGGTAATAGCATATTAAATTACATACCAATCTCAAAACAAGAAATTTAACTTTTTTATTAGTTTTGATATAAAAAATACAAAACAGAGTAATTCCAAGGATCAATACTAACTGAAACTGCATGGGCTTCACAACATTGAGATTTTTAAGCAACTGCCATCAAGATTGCTCTAAAAATAAACTATTTTCTAGTAACTTTTGCTACATCCCTAAAAATCTCCATAAAAATCACAAATTTGAATACAATAGCATGAGGAACAGTTAGTTATACAGTACACCCTCTACATTTATTTACATTAGGAATAGGAAAGTAAACAGCAATAGAGATTTACACTGTGTTCGCTAGGAGGGATTGGAGGAAGGATGGATAAGAGGGGAGGGATTGGGTATATCCATCGTTTGGCTGTCGGGAAGGATAAGGAGGGAATGGAGGGATCCCTCCCTTAAAAGTACTTCCTCCCAGTTTCTAAATTTTTAAAACTAGATGGACAGTAAGCCATTCATCCTTTCTCCTCTCAATCAAGTATGCAAATAAATAAAATATCTGCTGGAAATGAAAAAAAAATAAAACAATACGAATGCAAATACGACTTGATTAAGATAAAAGAGAGAGAGAGAGAGAGAGAGAGAGAGAAGACTTAACTGTAAATCAAATTCCTGTTATCTTTATCATCAAAAACAATGGCAGCACGAAAACCAGCACTTTGGGCATTCTTAATCTTATCTTCGAAAGCACATTCACCTCTCACTATCAAAGCAAACCTCCCACTTTCATTGAACTCGAAACGATTGCGTAGCGGAGAACAAGCGTCCAGAGGGTTTGCCACGTGTAACGACCCACACACACTAGAGCCATTGAGGCTGAGAGCTAAGAAAACAAAGAATCACAGCAAATTTGATTAATTAATTAAGAGAAAAGGTAAAAAAAGGCCATGATTCTGAGCCTCAATTTTGAAGAGAAGTGAAGGGAAAGTACCGGATTTAGCAGGAAGGTCTGGGAAGGAAATGGAGGATGGTTTTATAAGGACAGTCGCTGAACTTCCTTCAATTATCATTATAGCGTAAAAGAGTGATAGTATAAGAAACAAACCCTCTCTCATTTCTCTTCCTTCTATCTTCTATTTCGATTTAATTTCCTGTTTCCTTCTCTGACCCTCAAAATTCAAGGAAAATGGAGAGCTGGAGCTGGAGGATGCTAATGCCTAATGCTATGTTGTTGGGCTACACAATGGTCCCTATATTTATCAAGTTTTATCAGATCAAATCCCTTACTTTCAATTAGATAAAATCAGCGACTTTATTTCCAATCGAAGGCGATTTGACTTGATATTCTCTGTCGGCTCATAGCATATCGTTTCTATTCGTGTATCCATTGAGGTTGAAACCAAATTTAATTATAATTAAAACTGATGACTTTGATCCAATTTAAACCAGAGGACTTGATTGAACAACGTAGAGAGATATCATGTATGATTTTAGCCAATACTGTTAATGACACGGCGGCTGAATGTCTGGACGACGACGCGTCGTTCAAATAGTGAAGCAGTTGGAAGGAAGGTCGAAACTTGAAGAGAGTATTTTAAAAAAAAAACATTTAAGTTTTTGTATGTTAATATTAAAAAAATAAATTATTTTATTTATTTCAAATAAAAAGTATTTTGAATGAACAGAATTAGAAATTTTAGTTTGGAAAAGTCAAATTAGAGAAAAATATATTAAAGTATCAAGATTTAGAATTTTCTATTTTTAATATTAAAATTTAATTTATTGAATGAGAAGGCTAAAAAAAAAATTTCTTGTAGGAGCTCACTCTTGCAGTTTTTTTATTTTTTTTATCCGTCTATCTTCATATTTTTTTAAAAAATAAGATTAATCTCGTTCAGGGTTCGTGGTTGTTCCTTTCAATAAGTGCGTTTTCTGAAAATCGAACTTGTATTCTCACCCTTACAAGAATATATCAATGCTTTAACCGCTAGAGCAACACTTTATAAGCACCCTTGAAGCCCTTCCAATTCCACGCATACACATTCTTAAAATAGTTGAGGCTGTAATTGATTTTTTTAATTGTAAAAAAAAATCATAATATTAGTTCTAGGAACTAAATTAAAATTTTCCAAGATTATAAGAAATAATTTAAAAAAAAAAACCAGCATCAGGTTACTTTAGAAAAAGTAAAAAGAATATGATTGGCTATCTTAATCCATTACATTATTCATTTAATTACGTTACATGATTCCCTGTATCAAATTACATGTCGTAGTCATACGTGATGTTTTTTTTTTTTTTAATGAAGGGGAAGGTCTTCTTCTTCAAGAAACAAACCCGCTACAACATCACGACAAAAAGAAACGACATTATCAGAAGATTAAACAATGAATCCATCAATCAAATATCACAGAGCATTTAAAAATTAGGAAACCTGTCATAATCTTAAACTTATCCCTACTCAAATATGCCCTTGGGTGGAAAATGTAAAGCTGTGATTATAAAACTATTCCTTTTAATCAAATTAAATATCCAAGATGAAATTGAAGATGAAATAAGTTTAGATTATAAGCCTGTGAACATGTTCCATCATAACTATAATTGGATTTTAACATATATATATTAAATATATATTTAAACTTGTAATTGATTTCAAATTAAAATCCTAATATGCATAATAATAAATAAAATATCCATGTTTAGATTAAAAGACAATATGGATACTTATTCGTTGAAACACTTTAAAATAATAAAATTTTGATTGATTAAAAAAAAATCTCCATAAAGCAGCATCTCATACTATATCATTTGTTATTCATGTGTCCGTTTAATTGAAAATCAACTTTAATTATAATTAAAAGTGTTGACTTCATCCAATTTAAACTAGAGGACTTGATTGAACAACATAGATGAGCATGAATAATTTTTAAAATTGGCTAAGGGAGAAACATTGTAATTATAGGTGAAGAAGGCATGGTATTGGGGTATGGGTTATCATTGAATGCATTGGTAGAAAGCTATACTCACAACACTATTATGATCAAAGAAAGTTGTCAGGGAAGGAGTTTGATAGTCTTAATTAACAGTGAAAGCACTCATAGTTTCATTGACATTAAAGTTATCGAAGAAATCAAAGTCACTATTATTAAAATGACTGTTCTGGTAGTGATTGTGGCATACATAAGCGTGTTAAGGTGTGATTTCAAGTGTCCAGAGTTGACTTGGTTCATGTAAAACTATGAGTTCCAAATTGGTTTAAGAGTATTAAAACTTGGAAGATGTGATGTAGTTTTAGAAGTAGATTAGTTAATGAAGATATTCTCCTATTTTATTTATTTCATTAAGATGTCATTGTCATTTAAAAAGGAGTGGATGATGATGGAATTGAAAGGGACGAAAAAGGATATTGAATTCTAAATTATCATAGCAACACAAATACAGAAGAATTTAAAGGAAGTTATTTGTGGACCGATATTGTGAAAGCATTTGAGGAATCAATTATGATTGAACAAGATGTAGCAGTCCAAGATTTGTTGAAAGAGTTTCAAAGAGTCCTTTTAAAACCAACTCAATTGCCATTAGTAAAAGCTTTGGATCACAAAATTCCTTTAGTTCCAAAAGTCAGACATGCAGGCCTTACAAGAGTTCTTATACGTATAAAGAGGAGATTGAAAATTGATGAAGGAAATGTTGTACAATGGATTAATTCATGGATTAATTCAAGACAATTGCAGTCCTTTCACCTCTCTAGTCTGGCTAGTTAAAAAGAAAGATGATTCTTGGTAGACAACTTAATGATTTAACAATCAAGAATAAGTTTTCAATTCCCATAATTGATGATTTTATAAACGAGTTGCATGGATCTCAATTCTTCTTAAAGTTAGACTTTAAGGCAGGCTACCATCAAGTGAGGATACATATAGATAATTTATAAGAAACTACTTTCAGAACCTATCATGACCATTATGAATTCAAGGTAATGTCATTTAAGTTAGCAAATTCCCCAACCATTTTCTAGACTCTTATGAATATTGTCTTATAACTATGTTTTAGAAAAATTATGTCAGCCTTGGATGATATGTTGGTGTATAGTCTTTCACTTGAGTTGCATATTCAACATTTGAGGATGGTTTTGGAGACATTGCATAAGAACCAGTTATTTTCCAATAAGTCTAAATGTTCTTCTTGCAAAAAGAAAGTTGAATATCTTGATCATATAATCCCTTCACAAGGAGTGGCTATTAATTCAAAGAAAACTGAAGCAATTAGAAACTAGCCTACACCACAGTCGGTTAAGGAATTGAGGGGATTTTTTGGATTAACCGGTTATTACAAAAAAATTATAAGAAACTTAAGAGTTATAAGCAAACCGCTGACTGAGCAATTATAAAAGAACAATTTTAACTAGAATGAGAGATCACATGTAGCATTAGATGGCTTAAAGGAAGCTTTAAGCAAGGCACTAATTTTGGCCTTACTAGACTTTAATATACAATTTGTCTTAGAAACCGATGCTAGTGATATTGGATTAGGAGTTGTGTTTAGTCATAATAGGAGACCCTTAGCATACTTTAATAAAGCATTATGCCTTATGAATCTTGGTTTATCCATAAATGAAAAGGAATATATGGTTATTCTCATGTTAGTGGAGAGATGGAGATATTATTTGGAACATGTTTAGTTTATTATTAAAACTGATTATGAAAGTCTGAAGTTTTTTCCAGAACAAAAACTCCATACACCTATAGGACTAGCTAAAATGTAGGAATTGAGATACATTATCCAATACACAAAAGGGAAGGAAAACATGGCAGTTGATGCTTTATCTAGGAAGATGACAACTGGAAGACAATTAGATTATAAGAAAGAGAATGATGACTTAGCAGCCATTACTACGATTACACCAACTTGGTATGAACAAGTATGTGAAACTTATAAAAGAAATGAGTTGTTTAAAATTATTGTGGCGAAGCAAGTAATCAATATGGATAAATAACCAATGTATGCATGTTCAGAAGAAGTCTTGAGGTATAACAGTAGAATTGTCCTAAGATATAACAAGTCATTGGTTGTTAAGGGAACTTAAAGGAAAGGCTCATTAATCTTGAACATGATTCTCAAGTGGAAGGGCACACTAGAATCCAAAACTCTTATAAAAGGTTTAAGACCATGTTCTACTAGCCTTCTATAAAAGCTCAAATATAAAAAATTATAGAGGAATGCGATGTATGTAAACAGACGAATATGAAAATAATGTCTTATTATAATCTGCTTCAACCATTGCCTACACTTAAGGATATTTGAAGAAATATAATAATAGATTTCGTGGAAAGATTGCCAAGATCAAAAGGAAAGAATATCATTCTGATAAATTCTTAAAATATGCACATTTCTTGGCTATCACACATTCATTTATTGCTAAAGACATTACTCACTTATTATTGGAGCATGGTTATAAGTCCCATGGATTACCTTCTTAGAAGGTTTTTACAAGCCTGTTATGGAAAGAGGTGTTTAAACTATTGGGGGTGAGATCATTGACGAGCACATCCTTCCGTCCAATGCGTGTCCATGCACTGTCCTAGCAAGTGGGATAATTGGCTAGCTCAAGCACTATGTTAGTACAATGCAAGCAAGCTACCATTCAGCTATCAAAACAACTCCCTTTCACAACTCCCTTTCAGGCATTGTATGGCTACCCTCCCCCTAATATTGAGGTTTATTCTACAACAACTCCAGTGGCAGCTATGGAAAAGGTCATTCAAAGAAGATAGTATGAATCAGTGATTCAGGTTGCAATTGAAAAGCTCTAGAAATAGATGGTTGACAAGGCCATAACAGGAATCTTTAAAGTTGGTGGTTAGGTTTATTTAAAGTTGCTACTATATAAACAAATGAGTTCAGCATGGAGAAAGAACATGGAGCTTAACCCGAGGTTTTATGAGCCTTACAAGGCCATACAAAAGGTTGGGGAGGTTGCTTATAAAATGCAAGTAATCCCGTTGCTCATCGGACTTGATCCCTTGACCTGTAAGTTCAACTGTTAACCGGTATCCCAATCCAGCAAGCTACGACGGAGTCTGGCAACCTATCATTGCAGGCCTGCTTCGGTTGTGTTTGATATTAAAACATTCATCCCATTAGCAATGTTTGGTGCCTGGCATATTTAGATTAACAAATATACACTTGCTTGTCAGTTATCAGTTCCAGCAGCATTAATAGCCAGAGTTTCCCAGACAGATCTATCTGACTAGATATATACCTCGACAAAAATCTCAAAATACGCTGAACCGCCAAAGACAAATTTACATTCCACTTTTTGGGAGGTAAAGTTGGAAAAAATTACAATACGAAGCAATGACTAGAATTTTACAATGGAGTACCAGCCTAAATTACTCTTTCCATCTGATGCGCTCACTATTTCTTACCACTCTTCTATTTCATCATCAGATATATCACTTTCTTTGTCATCTAAACTCATCCTATCACAACTCTCGCCGTCTGTCTTCTTGCAGTACACAAGTGCCTGATTATCTTCAAAACCAGATGCTCTATGTTCAAGCCATTTCAACAAAGGCATGTACTCAGTAGCTACATCTGACACATTACAAGAGCTGGATCCATTATAAGCAATAAATCTCTGTCTTACTATCTCTTTCTGCAGTGACACATCAAACATAACATCCTATATAAGTTAAATCCATCACATTAGCTATCAACACCTACCAACATCTATGCATATTGCAACTGACAATGTGATCATAAAACCATTTAAAAGATTTGCTTGAATGTTTGTTAAAATGCTTAAAAGGGCACACCTAAGTGGCAGAAGATAATATTTATGAGTAGTTCACACCTCAAACGATTGTACGGTTCATTGCAAAATCAAAGAAAATAGGCTGTCTTCAAGTACCCATCCAGAAACTTCGTAATCATGGTGTGTGTTTTAGCAGAATAAACTGCGTTTTTCACTAGATCCATACTGTAGCAAAGTAAATAGAACATGCAATTTCCATAAATAGTACCAACTGAGAACTGAAAAACCTAACCCAAACTCTTCAAGCTGTACAGTATTGACTTCTTCATTTTCAATAAAAAAACAAGTTAAGTTTCAAATGACAGGTTGACAATCACAGATTACAGATGGAAAGAATGCAGCAGCAGGAAGTGTAGAGGACCAGTCCAACCTACCTGATTGTGCAGCATTGATTTTTCAACCTGCCAGAGCTTTGGCTTCCGGATAGCATGCCATCTGCACGATAGAAAGATTTAGGATAACTCCAAGGTGATTTTCCTATAATAAACTGCTTCAAGCCTCTAATAAAAACCTGGGAGGTGAAGGATGAGAATTTCCAAATAGCACCCCACGAACAGCAACTGAAGCAGCAGCTGATTGGAGAACATTTTCTGCCTCATTATATCTAGCCAACATTCCTCGGAATGAAGAGAGAAGCAAGTCGGAATCACTAAAGTATGAAGAAACATGCCAGGCATCATCCATTGCTTCATCACTTATAAAATCCAGCACTGCAAGAAAAATACTATTCAGGAGCTGGTAAAGAACCCAAGGTTTGTCCAAGTTTCCATGAGTGTACATGTCTGCACATGTGGAGAGAGGGGAACGGAGGAGGGAGCAATGATAGGAAGTATCTGAATAACCAGCACCCAAGGAAGGAGCATATGGTATATAAGATGGTTACCGTTTTCATGCAAGAAATCAGTGACTGGCCTGGCTTGCCCATGTGCTTGACAAAGAACCTTTTCTGGAGCATCCATTTTCAATGGTAACCTGGAGAAATTCTCCTGCACAAGGAATGCATCTCCTGCAACAACAAAAGAATGAACTCAGAAGAGTGCATTGTTGCAGAAGCATTTAGGGCAGAATCATCAAACTGTCTGATACAGGAGAAGTGAATGCCAGAGGCACCCACTTTTCACAAGCACATGCATCCATTAGATTTTAAAAAATAAGTATATTTCATAAATACATACCGGGTGTAATAGCATTGGCAACTTCAGTTTCTCTTTTGTTGTGCAGAAACTTTCCCAGTGCATGAAATAGAGAGAGGGTCTCATCTCTGCCAAATAACAATGAAATTCCACTAACTAAAGCATCAATATCATCTTCTTTTCCATACAAGTAACTTGGAGTAGAATAGGAACCATTGAGCACTAGATCTGGTTTCACACAAAAGAGCTGCAAAGAGGTAATTGCATGTCTTATATCACCTCCACTGCCTTTTGCTATCAGATCAAGTTGTTCATCAGTTACACTACACTGCTCCTGTCTGCATATTCTACTGAGCGTCTTCTTGATGGAGTTATTTGTAATAGGGTTAAAAGAAACCTGAAAATTTTCCCGAGCAGTTTAAACTAAGCATTCAGAAATAAAAGAATGTCAATTTTAACATTGAATTTGTTCTCGAAAGTAACCTTACAAGCCCCAGCATTCTCAAGAGACAACTGAAGTTGTTCCAAACGTCGTGCTGTATGATCTGCTGAATCTGCTTCATCATAATCTGATACCAGTATAGCTGTCGGTAACTGAGTTGATCTCACAAGATGAAGCAAGCAGCTTTGGAGTCTTTCAAAAGCAACTCTTCCATTCGTCATAGGAAGGTCATCAATTAAGAGTATAATTGATGGTTTCACGTCCTCAGAAGAGGATGATGGGATTAATCCATACTTCCTGATTTTCTCAATGAAATTTACAAATTCATCCAACTTGGATGTATACTGTATTCCTGACCACAAAATGCCAACAGCATAATGCCACCATCAGGTCACAATTTTATAACCTTATACAAAGATAGTATAAAATGAAGAATGACTGTATGGTTGGCATTGAATTTGAAGTGTTCTTTCCTGCTGTGGGGAAATAGAAAATTTATCTCAATAACTGACAAGATTAATCACAACGCAAACCATACATTTCACTCTGCAATAAGATTTTACCTGTATTGGTATTGTGCACATGTTCCTGCCAAATTGTGGGAGTAGGTGTGTTCCATTCGCATAATCTAGCTCCAAAATGGGATGCAATCACTTGGATAGTTGTCTGCAAGGTAGGAAGCAGGGTATCTTGCTTGTCAATGGCCCATGAACGAAATTACTGGTTATTCAGTAATACAGTTGAATATCTTAAGAGAATTTTCAATAGTTGAATCTCTCAAGAATTGCAGCTTATCGACCAACAATCAAATAACCAAAAAGAAAAAAGAATGATGGTACTCATACGAGAACAAAGTCACAAGAAATTCACACAGCCACACACGTACATATTTTACAGAGACACTATGTACATTGACACAAACACAAAACAAAAATTAAGCAGCCCATAAACCACATATAGAAGCACCTCGTGTCAAATGACATCACACCCAGAAATCATCCTTTGCCAGACAAACAGCAGGCTGGAAAAAATTAAAAACAGCAGAGCAAAAACTTACAGATTTTCCAACACCAGCTTTTCCATTGATGACAACAACATTATTTATCAAATTGCCCTGCAAATTCTGGGGAAAAAAAAAGGGCATTAATTTTCACAATGGTAAATAGCAAAAAGAATGTTAAAAAAAAAAAAAAAAACAAGTACAGCTCCTTCAAGGAAATAGAACAAATGGTAATAGCTTTGATAAATATAAATTTACCTTTGTAGTTTTTAACCTTTCTTCAAACCACGATTTAACTTCTTCAACCTGCAAATATCAGGAAAAAGAATAACCTTCTATATAAACATCTAGAAGAGTAGATAAGCAGAAATGAAACAGAGGAAATATACTGACCTTCTTCTTGTGAACAGCAAGTTCTTCCAAGGACTGAGGTTTATGCTTATCAACCCACAATTCCTTTACGTTGCTTCTTCCAGAACCTGGTATACAAATCTCTTTCCAGTTAGCATCAAGACGGCACAAATAAATACAAGAATTAAAATAACGATGGCGGTGCAAGCAAAAGTAAAGTCCAACAATGTTCAAGTTCAAAGGGAACATCGACAAAGAATATTCCCAACAAAAAAATTACAACCAAAGCTTTATGTATTTATTAAATCCTTAAAAGAAAAGGAGTGGCCACTCTCCATAATTTTGCATGACATAGAAAATTTAATTCAACATAATATCACCACGAGCTAAAATGCTTGATAATAACAATCTACGCACAGAAAACCACAACCATGGCGTACCAGCAGATACCTTGGACCCAGAAAACAATTCTTCAAAATCTTCTTCAGGAAACCCAACCTGCATTAAAAATCAAAAAACAAATTCACAATACTCCGTAAAGAAATCACAGAATTAATTTACTCCACAACTTCAAGCACCTAATTTGTAAAATCAAGTTAAGTTTATGTGCTACATTTAATAAAAAATAAAGAATTAAGTGGCTAATAAAACAAAATAAAGGTATACATACCTCAAATAAATTAGGGGAGTCTCTGCTAAATCGAGACCGAGAACCCGAAACACGAGGCTTCTTTGGCTGTCTAGGGTTTGTACGAGTAATAAACGATCTAGATTTTGGCTTCTTTGTATAGCTTCGATGTGAGTTCGGTTTGTAATCACAATCGTCTTCATCATCTGATGATAGAATCATCAGATTAGTGTCTCTTATCTTCCTCATCCCCAAAAATATTTAGGGTTTTGTACGGGTAAATGTGGATTGTATTTGCTTCCCTTCGAGAGAGTGGGAGAGCGGGTTTTTTTTCGCGGGTTTTTGAATACAGCGGTGGGGGTGGGATTTATATTTGTTAAAGAGGAGTACAGGAGAAGCTATTGGTGAATACTGGGTTTTTGAATATTTTATAGGCTTGCTCTCATGCCCAAATAAGTTCATCTATAGGTTGTGGTTTTTGTATTGATATAACTCTATACTCTGATATTATATAAAATAATTAAAAAAATATGTGAAGGACCTCAAATATTTTTAAAATATCTTTTAGAAATTTTAATTTTTTTTCTAAATATTTTAATATTATTATGTGATATTATTAATTTATTAAGTGGGCTAGACCCGGTCCAGCCATTTGAACTGGGCTGAAACAAGTCTAATCTAGCTAGGTTAAGCCGACTGACGGCCCAATAGTCTTTCTTCTTCTTCTATTTCTTTGTTGGGTTGAACCCAACCCAACTATCTAGACTGGGTTAAAATAAGCTCAACCCATCTTCACATGGTCACTCTCTAGGCCTAGTGATCATGATGAAATTTTTTGCCTTTTGTATTTAGAATCAACTTTTTGCTTGCAAATGGGTCCCAAGTTTGCAACCAAAAGAAGAGAGAAGAAGGTTACCTATCGTGGGGGGTGGCTACCAGGTGGTGTTAGGAGGGTCGACATGTGTTTGGTGGCGGTGTTGGCGACGAAGGTGCGGCTAAGGAAGAAGAGGAAGGCTGGCCGAGAGAGGAGAAAAAAATTAGGGGGGAGGGGCTAAATTTTTCCCAATTTTAGCCACCAATTTCTTCATACTTAATGCCTAGAATCCACCCCTATTTATAAGGGGTGGAAGAAGAATATTTTATTTTTATTGGTGTATGATTTGCTTGGTTTAGTGGGGAGAGAAAACATTAAATGCCCCTGAAAATTAGCTACCCAAGCTTGGTCTGTCTCTTTTTATCTTCAAAACAGCGTCATTTTAGCTTTAGGATTTTAATTTAAAGATTTAGCCAAAGTTCAATGTAGTCCTTCAACTTTTGATTATTTTAATTCGTCTCTAATTGGCCTGGAAATTTTAATTTTATACAATTTTGCCTCTGTCAAACTTCAACATCAGCCCTAAATTTCAACGTCTTTTTCATTTTGATCATTGATCTTGGATTTATGCAAATTGACCCTCAATTGACAATTAAACTTTCAATTTTCTTCAATTTCATCCTTGATTTCAATCAATTAATTCCCCAGAGTTTGATGCCTTTTCAAAAAGGTTATTGGCTGCGAATTTCTTCAATTTAACCCTTAATTGACCCTAAACTTTGATTTTCTTATAATTTTACCCCTGATTTCAACCCGTGGATTTTGTAAAAATTAAGTTTGGTCCTCTAAAATTCTAATCTTCTCAATTAAGCTCAAATTGGGCTTTCAAACTTAATTTTTCACCAATCAAGTCTCTAATAAAATTAATTTGACCCATTTAAAGTATAATTAAGTCCTTGCACTTAATTAAATCCTTTAATTTGACCCAAATTAATTCTTAAACATAATTAAACTTTTAATTCAGCCCATGATTAAATCAAATTGGCCTATTAAAAAATTAATAATGACATTAGGCTTAATTTTTATGCAAATTCATCTAATAATCATTTAATGTGATTTTGAATCTACATTGTCTATCCAGTCTTGGGTACAATGGGGCACGATTAAGCTCCTAATTCCATCCAAAATTGCAACTTGATTCTTTTATACATTTGAAATCCTTCTTAATTTGCTTTTGCAAAATCATCAGTCTTCTTGCTATTATTATTATTTTTTTAAAAGGTAAATTTTAGGGAAAAACCAAAAATGGGTTATGACACCGTATTCTTGCAACCATCATTAAAATATTATTCATTATAATGGTTGATATAGCACTAGTAATAAAATTTGCATCAAGTTGATGGAGGTCTTTTTGGACAAAGGTTGAAACACGTGTGTTGTCCTTTTAACTTTGTTATCTCAAATGAATCCGACCTTTTATGATATTCCTCACGCAAATGCCACTTACGTTTTGATGCTTACACACATTGTAATTGAACCAATATAGATTTCGATCGTTGAACTCGATATTTAATTGAGTGTGCAATATGACATTATTTAACAACATTAACCAATTCATTTTTACTACTAAATGTTTGACCAACCTCCAAATCAGACCCTCCTAATATACGTTTATGACTAAGTGCCTAGTCATATGAAACAATAAAACTAGACCTAAAAACATCTTTAAATTCAAGAACATGAGGAATAACATCATTATCAACAACATCATTTTCATTGTCACTAGGCTCAGAATAGCGAACCTATGTTGATAAGCAAAATGATTGTCAAATATAGTATCATTTATCATTTATCATTTGCAGCAAATCATCTGATAATAAACTATTTTTACCTCTATCAACTGAATTTAAAGGACTAGCAGAAGTTGAGACACACACAGATTTTGGTCGACTACTCACACACAATATCATCATTTTCAAACCACTTTGAATGAAATAATCACTCATTGTCTTAAAACTATCATCACACACAATCGATATAGGATAATACTGATGTTCACTAATTTGACACCTCCATGTTATTTCAACATTAATATTATTATAATTCCAGTCAAGTTCATGACAAATGATTTCTTTTGTTTCTATATATGACATGCCTAAATTACCAATTAACAACAAATTGCTCCCATCATTATATGTGATATTATTGTTCACTTCAAGAACAATATTGTCATTGTAATGACATAGCATAAATATGTTATTAGACATTTTGTAAAAAATAATTGGATTCTAGTAAATTTAACGTGATTTTAACTAAATTGCATTACCTCAACTCTAATTGCAAAATTTATAGCAAATTCAATCAAACTCTCAAAATTTAACGTTAAAGCAAACTTTACAAAATATTAAACATGATTCGTGATACATTATCAATTGATATTTTCATGCACAATTGCATTAAATCAAATGAAAATTCAAAGAAAATTAATATAATTCAAAGAAAATACTAAATTCATCAATAATTCAATGGAACGTGTAATTCGTAATAATTCAACTGCATTTATGCTCTATTATATGAACATGTGTGCGTATTTAACTACATTATTAGTCGATTTCAACAATATACACGAAATCTTTAATTCAGTAACTTAACCTAAATTAACGCAACACATAATTAATTCATAATTAATTTAACTTATTTTCATGTTCAACTATATCAAATAAACCTCAATTGATTGTATTCTTAACTAATTTATCATTGATTCAACAAACTCTAAATTCACCATAAACTCTAAATTCAACCTAAACAATTATTTGATTTCAACCAAACCAAATATAATTTAATAGTAGTGTAGTATGTTTACCTTGCTTATAAGACTAAAAGAAGGGTTGGGGTGGCAACGGTGGTGGCAACAAAGAAAACAATGAACTTTCAATAAAAAAACTTCAAATGATATTTAGAGACTAGGATGAATTTGATTTTTAGTTGTTTTAAAAGCAAAATTTAAGTGATTAATGAGTTTATTTGGAAAGGAATTGAGGGTGCCAGTAATTTTATTTTATGAGAGAGATACAATGTTTGTGTGCTGTTGGTGTTTAATTTATTTAAATTTTAATTGATGTCGTGTTTGTGAAGCGGATAACATCTTAAGTTATCGTGATTCAAAAACACGACATTTAGATAATATTATATTTTAAAAATACGATATATATTCATCACGTTTCAGAAACATAACAAGTTAAAACAATACTATTTTATTAAAAAAAATTCATTCCTCAAATTTTTAAATTTATTAAGCTATTTTTTTTTTTAAAAAAAAAAACAATTCATTCAATTATTAGAGTTGGCATGTGACCATTTCCAAGCCACAATCTCCAATCCACCAACCAACATCTCCCTTTGGCCTTCGCCTACCTACCCTACTCCTGTCCTCTCTTCTTTCTCTCTTCAAACTCTCACCATGACTCACCAAACCCGCACACTTTCAAGAATTTGCACACCCGCAAACCTCTCTCCCTCTCCAACCCAGACCCGGATCCGCATCCAAACCCATGACTTCCACGGCCAACACCATCTCCCTCTCTCTCCCCACCACCCACAACCCCTCGTCTCTCTCAAAACCCAAGTCCCTCCCCGATTTCTACCTCCGGTTCCGTAACCAAAACCCAAAATTAACCCGGGTCGGAATCTCTGTAACAAACCCGAACAACCGAATTAGAACTTTATCAACAATCCGTGCAAGTACAGCTTCAGTGATGGAAGCGAGTTCGAAAGAGAAAGCTTTGCCTACAATAGTGGAAGTTGATTTGGGCAACCGAAGTTACCCGATTTATATTGGATCGGGGCTATTGGATCAACCCGAGTTGCTTCAAAGACATGTCCATGGGAAGAGAGTTCTTGTTGTTACTAACAGTACTGTGGCTCCTTTGTATCTTGATAAAGTTGTTGATGCTCTAACAAGAGGGAATCCTAATGTTTCTGTTGACATTGTGATTCTACCTGATGGTGAAAAGTACAAGAATATGGTGAGTGTAATTCTTAAGAAATTTAAATAGGCGATTGGATATTGCAAGTAAAATTTAAATCTTGTTGCATTGATGTCGACTGAGATTTAGCCGATAGGTAGAAGAAGGTAAAAAAAAAAAAATCTTTTATTTTTTTAACCTTTAAGTACTTCGGATTGAATTCATTGAAATGCAAATGCGCAATGAGTAATTCTAGTAGAATGTGTTTGACTGTGATTTAATCTTTTGTTAAGAAGAAAAGGAAAAAATTAATGAATTGGTTTTGAACTTTTGTTCCTGTATGTGTCTACATTTTTTTATGGTAGGTGGGATAAAGTTGAAATGTGTTTGTTTTTGTTTTTGTTTTTGTTTGATAGGAAACACTTATGAAAGTGTTTGATAAAGCAATTGAGTCAAGGTTGGACAGGAGGTGTACGTTTGTTGCGCTTGGAGGTGGTGTGATTGGTGATATGTGTGGATTTGCAGCGGCATCTTTTCTTCGAGGTGTTAACTTTATTCAGATTCCTACAACTGTTATGGCACAGGTTGGCTTTTAATGTTTAAAGTTTTTTTTTAACGGGTTCTTAGGGTTGTGTTGTGTTAAATGCGGATTAGACTTGTTTTATTTTTTTGTTCTGAATTGTTTATTTCTCAGGTGGACTCTTCTGTTGGAGGCAAAACTGGGATTAACCACCCACTCGGGAAGAATTTGATCGGTGCATTTTATCAACCTCAATGTGTGTTGATAGATACTGACACACTTAATACCTTGCCGGATAGGGAATTGGCATCAGGGCTTGCAGAGGTTATTAAATATGGGCTTATTAGAGATGCAGTGTTTTTTGAGTGGCAGGAGAAGAATATTGCGGCTTTGATGGCAAGGTATTCAATGCTTATCATAGAACATTGATTAGGTTTTGAGACCCCTGCATTTGAATTCTTGTGTTTGCACTAGCAAGAACAACTTGACATGGAATTCAAACTATTGAGTCTAATTTTTGGTCTTAGGAATGCGTTTAATTAAATCTGAGCTGCCTTAGATATTGAGTGTGCACCATCTTAATAGACCTTTTGAGGTAATTTGAGTAAAAATGTTACCTCTCATGAGGCTAAAGTCTTGCATGTTTTTGTTTTCGGACTTTGCCGACTGCAGGGATCCAAGTGCCATGGCCTATGCCATCAAGCGTTCATGTGAAAATAAGGCTGAGGTTGTATCCTTGGATGAGAAGGAAAGTGGACTGAGGGCAACTTTGAACCTGGGTCACACATTTGGCCATGTAAGTTCTCGCTTGCGCAATTGCCACATTTTGTGATTGCATATCTTATGCATGTTTATGTTTGTGTTTGTGAGTGTGTGAGAGAGAGGTTGCATTACTCACATGCTGGGTGATAAGTGTGGTTTGTCAAATTATTAGTTTTGAGTCGTAAAGAAAATTGCCAAGTTGCTGCCTTGGTGTTGATTTGCAGCTCACTTGTGAAATTGTGAACTAATGCTAGACACTCAATCTATCTAGCAAATTCTCAATAGACTTTTTTAGTTTGTCCATATATTAGCACTCTTCTCTCATCCTGTTTATGCTCTTTCTTTTGTGTTTGTGTGTGTTGGTGGGGGTGTGAGGGGTTTACAATCCTTCCTTCGATTGAAGTTTTGTTTGTGAGCTTGCTGTCATATAGGGGTTCTCTATTATCATGAACTAGTTCGTTCATGTTCATGGCCAAAAAAGCCCTCACTTTTTAATGGTTTCCTGTGGGTCTATTTTTTCCCAGGCAATAGAAACAGGATTTGGATATGGTGTGTGGCTCCATGGAGAAGCTGTTGCAGCTGGCATGGTATTGATTTTGCCTGACCGTTTCTTATCTTCCACTATTATGCACCAATCACTACTTCTCTTTGCTTATGCTTGTCTTGTTTGGGTGCTTGCATTCAGGTCATGGCTGTTGACATGTCATACCGCCTTGGTTGGATTGATGATATGCTTGTGAAGCGTGTCCTCAACATTCTACAACAGGCGAAGCTACCCACTGCTCCACCAGATACCATCACCGTGGAAATGTTCAAGTCTGTGATGGCGGTAAGGGAGTTAAATGTCACTGTAAGGACAAGTACAATTTGGTTTCTCTCATCACTAAAGTGTCTGTATTCTTATCCTTTGGCAGGTCGATAAGAAGGTAGCAGATGGGTTGCTAAGGCTTATCCTTTTGAAAGGCTCCCTGGGTAATTGTGTGTTCACCGGTGATTATGATAGGAAGGCCCTCGATGATACACTTCGTGCATTTTGCAAATCATGATTCCCGTTCTCGCTGGGTTCTGGGCCCAGCTGCATATGATTGATGTACCACCAGATGTGACGTGTATTTTAAAGGGCTTGCCTGCATGCTTTGCCGTGGTGGCCTTAGTCGGCAGACTGACAAGTTGTAATATTAGAAATTTGTCACCAAGCAATAAAGCTGATTCTTATTTTCTTTCCTTTACCTTCTCTTTTTGTCCTCGCCTGGGTGTGTTTGGCTTGGAGGTTCCGGTGGTTTTTTGTCAAAGGTACAATACCTTTTAAGCACAAACCACATCTCTAAAAACTATAAAAACATACTTTTTACTCAAAAAAGCACAAGCTACCTCCCATTTAACCACAGAGAAGATCATGCCTACGTGTTTTGAAGGCTTGAAACGGGCAGCCAGGCTAACCTGCAAGTGAAAACATGAGGTGACTTGAAGGAGGTCAATCAAATTACTTAACCCAGCAAGGTTTTCTAATGAAAGTGTTCAAGGAGTGTTAGAAACACCTGGAATGTAAAGAGCTACAAGCCTTGCTGGTCACTGCGTTTGGTTTGGTGAACCTCTGTGGTGTTGAACTTGCACTAGTGACGTCCATGTTGGCGGCCATTAATGACCAAACGTTGGCGGCCACTGTAACTAGTAGTGACGTATCTTTTTGCCATCCTAATGTCGTAACCTCCGTGCATGAATGTCTTCGCAACTCCTTTGGTGGATGGATCACTAAGGGAATGTTTGACATTATAAAATTACGTAAAATCCCTTGAAGCCATGCTTCGAGGACTTTTTTGAGAATTTTGTGTTGTTATATTGTGCTAAAAAAAATAAAAAAAGCAAAAATACCCCAGGCCTTAGGCAAGTGTTTTTTTAGCCTTTAAGGATATTTAAATAATCTTATTATGAGAAAATATCGAGTTGTCACTTAACAAACAAATGAACTCTATATATATAAAAAAAAACAAAAAAACTATTTTACACCTCCATACCAGTTTTAACGAGTTTTTGGTCAAGAATAAAACCATCAATTTATAGTGAATTCAGACATATGTACAGATGATTTTCCTCGGGTTTCAGGTTTTTGTAATGTTGAAAGAAATGAAAAGAAAAAAGAATGGTAGTATTTTATAGGGATGGAGTGCCTGCTGTCATCACCTCCTGTTATCTGCAACAAGTTTCAAATAGGGTATCACTACGAACTACATTTATTTACTGGGCCTGTATCAGTATCCATTTCTTCTTCTTCTTCTTCTTCTCGTCCTCTCTCTCTGCTGTTCTCGAGGCAATCCTTGAAACATTTACAGCGCGACTAGAGACATGATCTCACGATATTGCGAGGTCATTTTTTTAAAATCATCTTTATTTGATTTTGTGGTAATTAGAATGCATATTTACACTCGAAAAAAATGTATTTTTTCGTCAATTTTTTTTATTCATGCATCTATTTTATTATTTTGAAAAAAGATTCTATAAGCAGCATGGTTTATTAAATAAAGATTTATCACTATTAAAATAAACATTTTAAATCATTTAAATTAAAGAGGAAAAAATGTGTTTCTTTAGCCAAAACCCCTTTTTTTATTCATGACTTGTGTTTTTTTATTTATTAAAAGCATGGTTTTTTAAATAAAAATCTCTAATCTTATTTGAAAAAATATGAAATTAATGGATAATTTTTTTGATTATTAGTGCAATAATTTTATTTATTATACAGAGTTCTTGTTTGGCAGGTATGGACCTTAGTTTTCACCCTCCCTGAATCCATGGAGCCAGAACAGAGCTCTTGTATGGCAGGTAATCTCAAAACCATGTACTTTACTGATTCTTCCTCTCTCTCTGTTTTTTTTTTTTTTGGACAATGAGATCTACGTTATTATCCGCTAGACTTCTGGCATATAATTATCTCAGAAATATTCTTTGACCTTGTGATCCAAAGATTGTAATCAACAAATATTCTTTTTTTCGTGACTGCAGGGTGGTCGCACAATTCTCGTCTAGCTTGATTACATTCCTACACTACGTATCATCACACAGGCTGGTACTTTTCTCAGACCTCTCCATCTTCTTGACTTATTGTGCTTCCCAATATTTCGATGTCTCGGTTACACATAGGTTGGTTGCAGAAGGGTGCAAGATTCAAGAAAACTGTAGTATATCTGAAAATGTAAGGAAAACACTACATGGCTGGTAAGGGATGGTGATTGGTGGAGGCCAGGAATAGTTCATCTGCTTCAAACCTTCTGGCTGTTCATCAACTACATCCTTGGATTCTTCTATGTATGTCAGATGGCGATACCAAATTAAGGGTTCTAGCTTGCATGCAGCATCAAGATCAGGCCTCTGTTACACAAGCTATAACTTGTCTCTAATGAAACAATGGATCTCTTGCGTTCAATTCTACTCTGAACTAAATTCCTATTTCAAGTACGTGGATGAGTGGATGGCAGGTGAGAAAAATCACTGCTGAAAGCATCAAATTGTTAAAAGAAATTAGAATATAGCAAGGCTGTAGACAGCAGTTAATTAATGAAACAGGAATCATCATGCCTCATATTGTTTAGGCCTGTGCAAAGCCGAAAGAACACGATTTTCTTGCTATTACTTGCGGTACAGTTACCATCAGTGTAACTAATTCCACAAGCACCAGATAAGATGGATTGGCATAGCTTGCAAAGCAAACCTCCACAATTTCTTTGCGGCTGGTTTCACGTCATCTACAATTGTGCCAATCACAGGACGGTCCATGAAATGAATGTGAAAGAACACAAGGTTGTCCTAAAATGGGAGAGATCTTGTTTTCTCTCTCTTAAAATATAGTGAAATTAAACTCAATGAAGCAGAAAGAATTAAGCAGCAAATAGGAGAGGCATAAGAGCACATGTCGGAGATGTTGACAAGTTTTTCGTTGTTGTTTGCTAATACTGGCGATTGGGATCATGACTAAAGTCAATAACTGAAATTCGAAATTGGCGGGGCAGTGATTTTCTCTTTTAGTTGGTACAAAAATAGAAGGTGAAGTTAAAAAAGAAATTATTAAAGCCATTGTTGGCATTTTGCTTACGCATCCCGGTCATCTAAATTAAGAGATTATGAATAATTTTCATTCGTGATGATATATTTCAAAAGGGTTGAGAATGGCCCTAGGATTTGTGGACCACAAGAAGAGGAATGATGCTACTCAAACCACCTGAAAATGAAGACTTGTGGTTCTTGAAGGGCTACTGCACAACTGCTCTAACAAAGCAATTTGGTGAAAACTGAAAATGACACAAGTATCAGTTGTGATGATGTAGGTCAAGAGGTTGGATAGCTCTTAGTGATAATATATATAATTAAACTGTTCATGTCATTAACTGCCACACACTTAAGATAAACGCCAATTTTAGTCTTGAATCCATCAACTCTCTCTCAATAAAGAAAAAGCTATTACAAGACGCCTAATTGATAATGTAACTGTCAAGATTCATGCATAGCAGACTCAAACTGTCAGAAACATGTGTCCCATTACAAGACGCCTAATTCACTCTGGTTGAGATTAAGATGTTGATTTTATCACTAACGAACGCTGTATCGGGTTATGCAAAAAGTCTGTGGCCACATCAACATAAACAAAAAAAAAAAAAAAAAAAGAGATTATGAGTTGAGGGATTGGACTATTAGGAAGTATAGGATCGAAGGAATCTCAAAAATTGAGAAATTATTACATGTATCCTCGTAAGTGGGGGTGGTGTAAGGACACCATACATTATCTTTTTTATTATTATTGCAGGGAGCAAGTAATCAGAAGTATATCGTACATAGATTCTTAAGGGGGTGATATTGATAAAAAAGAAAAAGTGAAGTAGTTAATGTCCGAAATTAATTCCGTTCTATTATTTCTTCATGTAATGAGTGGCATACCTTACGTACGAGGATAGGTAAGAGAGAGTTCCGTTTTTTAATGCGTATTTTTCTAAGGAAAAAAGGAAAGGAATACACCAAAAGAATCGGGAGGACAGGTTTTTGTTTGTTTTTTGTAGTGTTTGTTGAGTTGGCCAAGATTTTGGTTTATCTCCTCCTCCTCCTCCTCCTCCTCCTCGCCTTCTCAACTTATGAACGCTTCAACTGCATAATTTCTCGGCCACCTAAACATTCCCTCTCATATCACTTTTTTCTCCCTTGTCTTTTGGTAACCCATCCATCCATCAAAACAAAAGAAAAGCTCTTTCGGTCTCTTCATTTCATCTTCTTGTACGTGTCTTGGTTTTACGCTTTTGGGTTTCTTTCTTCTTCTTAATGAACTGATGGTGATGGCGTGGAGGTGCTGGGATTTGTGTGTGTGATCAGGAGGAAGAGGGTGTTTTGTCCTCAGGTGGTGAAGATCTGAGGCTTTTGCTTCTCTTTTAAAGATATTTTAAGATTTTCCATAATCAATCAAAAAAGAAAGAGAAATGAGTGCATCAAGGTTTATAAAGTGTGTGACGGTAGGAGATGGAGCTGTTGGTAAAACTTGTCTCTTGATTTCATACACCAGCAACACCTTCCCTACGGTAATTCAAATTCCCCCTTTCTATTTCTCTGTGTCTTTTGTGTGTCTCTCTCTGTTTTTTTTTTTCTGTGAAAAACTGGGATGTGGGTTCTTGAGTTCTGGTGGAAATGATAAATGGGTTTCGTTTTTCATTGTAAGTGTGATGCTGAATTGGGATGTGGGTTTTCTGAATTTTGGTGGAATGGAATCCATTTCATTTCCATTTAAGGGTAATGTTTTGATTCATTTTGCTGATAAACAATCATGGGAGATTAAGATAACTGTCGTGTTGCTGCTCTGTTTCCAATAATGGATTGATCAAAACTGGATCTTCCAAAAAAAGTGTTAAGATTATTATTATGAAAGTTTTGATTTGTCAATAAAGAAATGGGGTTATCTATCCAAATTATTCTTCTTATTTTTCCTCTCCATTTCACGTGGCACAAAATTCTGTTCTTTTGGTTTTATTTTCATGGGATTCAATCAAACCCTTTGCAAGTGGGTATTATTGAATGTAATGCAATTGCCGTATTTTCTTTGCGTTGTTGTGATAAACAGGATTATGTGCCAACGGTTTTTGACAATTTCAGTGCAAATGTGGTCGTCAATGGTGCTACTGTTAACCTGGGGTTGTGGGATACAGCTGGTAAATCTGCATAGATCTTCATATATTTTCATGTACTTTGTGTGTTTCTTACCACTATTTTTTTTTTTTTATGTGTGTTTATGCTTGGACCTGACTTCGTTTTTTGTTGTATCAGGGCAAGAGGATTATAATAGATTAAGACCATTGAGTTATCGTGGGGCAGATGTTTTCATACTGGCATTCTCTCTCATTAGCAAGGCCAGTTACGAAAATGTTTCTAAGAAGGTTGGAAATTAGATGGCACAAGATGCTGTCTTTTTTTCTTTTTTCCAATCATAGATAAACTATTCCTAGTGATTAAAAATTAAAAAAACATGCTGATGATTTCACACTTGGCTTCATTTCCAGTGGATTCCAGAGTTGAAGCATTATGCACCTGGTGTCCCAATAGTTCTTGTTGGAACAAAACTTGGTATATTTTCTTCTCTAATGGGGTTTCTGCAGCTGTTTGCTACTTTTTGAGCATCGTCTCAAGTATAGTTAATAGAAGCTTTTATTGTCTATTGTGCATGATTGCCTGTAATATTGCTTAAGTTGCTGTTCAGTAAGTTCATTACTCAATATCCAATGAGTGTTGTCTGCAGCAACATGTCATTAGAAACTATATGGAAAAGGATTTACTTTTGACATGCGATTTTATTTTCTATCCTCTCGCTTTTTATGGGTGGATGATACTTAGAGTTCTGCTTTATGCAATTTGCTTCATGATCAATGGTCGCAGCTTGATTTTGTAAAAACTTTTCACGAGTATGTAATGGGCATGAGTGAATAAATGGATGGGTGTTACTCTACTAAGGGGGGAAGAAGTCAGTTGTCAAGCTGCATATCTTTCTTATTGTCCCATAATTTTACTAATTTCTGTGTCTTTCTTTTCTATTCTTTCATATGAGCCTGTATTTCCTTCGACACAGAGCCATTAATTTGTGATTTTCATTTCCTTGCAAATTTGTTTTTCATGGAACATTTTCTGAATATACATCAGAAGTGTATTTCTTAAGTTAGCCCTTACTTTTTTTTCTGGTTTTTAATGAGCCAGATCTTCGGGATGATAAGCAGTTCTTCATCGACCACCCTGGTGCTGTGCCTATTACTACAGCTCAGGTAAAAATCCTGACTGATTGTTCATTTGCTCCAGTTTTGAGCATTTACCTGAATTGTTGTCCTCCCAATTTTTTTCTTAAGAAAAGCAAACAAATTCTTCCTATAACCACCCAACAATTAATGTTGTTGCCTTTGAATATCTAAAAGGGAGAGGAGCTGAGGAAGCTGATTGGTGCACCTGCTTATATTGAATGCAGTTCAAAAACACAGCAGGTGTAAATATTTTCCTGCAGAAATTGTCTTCTAAATTAAATTATAAGGGAGTTTAAATTCGGTTATCTTGCGGGTGCAGAATGTGAAGGCAGTTTTCGACGCAGCCATCAGAGTCGTCCTTCAACCTCCCAAGCAAAAGAAAAAGAAGAGCAAAGCACAAAAGGCCTGTTCTATATTGTGATTGTAATAGGTGTGCAGAGCCTCTGTGCTACCCATGTTCCTTTCCCCACTTCCATTGCTCTCTGTCTGATAAGCTTAATTTATTGTCTTTCCTGACAGTAATTAGGATCTATGAAGCATCAGGTGGTCTGGTATTGGTTTTTTGGATTATTATGAATCTCTAATTGTTGAATTGAATTACATGATGTCGCACCTCCTGTTCTTTACTCCCGGTTTCGATATGTTTTATGTATTAATAGACTGGAACATCCTGACTAGGAAGATAACATTGCCGCGCTTGGATTCTATCCAAGACTCTGTGTTGCTGTAAGAGCTTGGTTATGTTGTGTTACCAATCTTGCTTTGGTTTATTATCACATCACATGCTTCTTTCTGGTAAAAATCTATTACTGTCATCAATATAAGCAGTGCTTGCAACCTTCTACTTGGATGTTGAATAGTAATCAGAAACATCCTCAAGTGAGTGAAAATAGGGGGGATGGAGCTAGCTAGGCAATAGGCATTGAACGACACGGTTGCTTCGGTCGTTGGGAATTAAAACATGCACGGCGGCTTGTGTGGAAACTCCACATGCTGTCTGCAAACAAGTGCAGCTGAGCCAGATGGGAAAGGATGTGATGAAAGGATGGACATATAAAAACCCATCCATCTATTTGGGAAGGATATGATGGAACTCAAGACTGCTGAAGTGGATGATACTTGGGTTTCCTCCATTGTTCCAAACAAGAATTTATCAAAATCCATGCCTTTTCATCCATCCCTCATGACATACGATAGAAGGCATTTTTAAGAAACAGCTTATGGATGTAGTATCTCCCAGGATCTCATCACCGACTACATTTCCTAGGTTGTTTGTTGCAGATTTTTAGCTTGAATTATCTTGCTGCTCTTAATGAGGAAACTGAAGGCTCAAACAATAGCTAGCAATACCGAGAGCAGTTGCTCAGATTCTTGCATTGCCTTGCAAATTGCAATAGAAAAATCTAGCTAGGTTATAACTTGGTCAAGTTCATGCCTGAACCAGGCTTTTAGCTAGGAGGAGAAGAAAATAGGCTGTAGCTCGGATGTGGAAAGCAAATGAAACTTTTAGAACTCAAAACTGTCTGCTACACTTTTTTTTCTTTTTTTTTTTTTTTTTGGGGGGGGGGGGGTCTATAATCAGGCATGCGTTCCCAATCTTATTCTCAATGAAATCAAACAATATCCAGAAAGAGGTCCAAGGATGTTTACTATCTGCGTTCTTAATCATGGAATGCTTATTAGCAAAAATGTAACTAAACGGACAGGTCATGCAGCTCTGTAAAGATAACGACAGTGTCATTCACCAAAACCTGAAAAAAATTGACAGGGTTGACTTTGTGCTAAAGAGTCAATTTCATTGACAATCAATAAATATCAGCAGGTTATGCAACATAATAGACCTTATAAGCACACATGGTGTCAACATTGAACTGGTGTTAGACGCATCAAGCTCCTCAGACCACCAGGAATGCCAGATACGCAGCTCACTCCACAAAAATATCAACAGCAGTCACGTTCAAACCAATAACATGGAAAGTTGTTCGTGGCATCCGGTCATTGTTTCACACCTTGATGGCCTCGTATTTTTCACTAATTGCACCACCTTTCTGTTTCTGGAACTGAAGGTATCTAAGTGTGCTGGCTAAGAATGCATCAGCAGCAGGATCTGGTGGACTGTTGTCACTTTGCATCTCAGTTGTAATCAATTCAATCAGGCTCTGGATTGCAGCCACTGTGATTTGTGGGTTTCCCTTCTCGTAGAAGTAAAGATACCTTCATGTAGAAGGAAGGTTGGCATTTCCATTATCAAAGATCATAAGATAAAATACAGAGAAGCAAATTAAATGAGTTCATTGGAGTAGAAGAATTACTTGTTCAGAATCTCAACAAAGAGCAACACTGATCCAGTGTTACCCCGCGCCGCATTGGACATTTGTTGAGCAGCATTTGCAATTCGCAAAGCACGCTTCAGGCAAATCAGAACCCTGGTTCAAAAGAAGTAGATAGAGAGAAAATTAATCATAAGCCATTAGGAAAAAGATTTAAAATGCACTCAGAAGCAGCCCACTACTCCCACAATTAGTCAAGTTAAATACAGCCATAATACTTCCTCTCCTACTGTATACTACAATCGCATGCAACCAGCCTGTCCAAGGCGACATCATGACAAGATACATAATAGAATATTGATGTCCCCTTAATCACTATTGGGCTTTACCAATACTAAAAGCATGGCACTCACCTCTCTCCATCTTTCATGTTATCCTGATCGTCAACCCAGAATAGATGTGCACACCCATAAACCGCTCTACACTGATCAGGCTTCTTTAAAAGCTTAGCCGAATACTGCTCAAGCAAGGTATCATATCAGCATCTTCACACAAATAGCTTCAAAAATGTGATTTGAAAAACTTTAATTATAGCAAAACAATGCTATAGGATTTACCCCCGTGGCCTTGTGGGTTAAAGTATCCCTATTCTCTACACCAAAAACATGCATCCTCTGAAGGGTGCCTACTATTAAATGCAGTGCCGTCACCTGTGCTTTTGAATCCTGTTGCAGCAAATATGCACGAGAAAAAACATGACTGATTTTGCAACTTTAAATAAAGCAATATAAAGGTTGAAATAGATGTGAATCGAATCAACTCACTGAGACTTCTTCCTCGTATAGAATATATGCTTGGGTGAAAAATTCATATGCAACAGGCTCTAGATCACAGTCATTGGCAGCCTGCTCGATTAGAAATCAAAAGTAATAAGTAAGAGAGGCAGCTTCATCAAATGGTCCTTGAGAGTAATTAAAATACCAAGTAAACGGCAGTGCCAAGTTCATGTACCTCAGCACACTGCAAGTACAATCGTAATGCCAATTCAGGTGCTGGAACAATTGACAGAGCCTCAATTGTCTGTAAGAGAATGGATTACATCGTCAGCTATTCTAATGAATGATCATTTAACCAAATCTATGTACATGATAGACAACTTTCAATGAAGCGCTACCTGATTCAAGAGCTGGAAAATTTTCTTAGGTGAAGTTGATGAATCGTCTCCAAAAGGGTTTTCCTCCTGATCTTGGCTGCTGCCTTGAAGTCTCCTTACCAACTGTACACCACAAACAAAAGGCTGAGAATAAGTTAGGAATCCAAATTGGCATTCGTAGAAAAAGATAGGGCGGCCATCAAATTATGGATACTAGAAAAGAGATTAAAGCATGATTCACGTGATGTGACCAGCAATTATTCATGTCAGATGCCAAATCTGATGAACAATGACATTCTCATTCCAGAATGTGCAGCAGCAATTTTGCCAACTTCAAGGTTGTTAGCATTGGGCAAAAGCAAACCTTGAGAGACAAAAAAACAAGTGGGGGAACTGTGAAGGGTAAGCGCTTTGGTCCTCCTGTCATGATATGTTTCTTCACCGTACATATGATCTGCAATTTAGGGTGGATATAATATATAAGAAAAGTTCAAAACCAAAATACAAAATTAGGCGGAAATCGTTCTACTGATTAATCACCACCCACAATTTGCTTCAGTAAAATAAAATGGGTGCTAGCCATTTAACTCTTGAAAAAAGCTGACATGAAGATTTTGAAACGAACATGTACCTGAAACATTTCCTCTTGATCGTCATTGTACAGCATCTGAATAAGACGTGCAACGGAATTCTGCTCCTCTTTGAAATCATCTTCATCAACCTAAAGATAAAGGAACAAAACAATAATCACATTACACAATTCAAAGGCTTAGTTTCATGAGCACATTAGAGGAGAACAGGTAAATACTGTTAGCTGGATGGCAATAAGAAACAACCATAGCATATGTGGTTATCAGCATTAGAAGTTTTAAGAAAAATCAAACTTCTGCAGCACAAATTTCATAACATGAAAAGTGAAGTAAATTTCAAATAACCTCTTCTTCAGCCCCATCCAGATCCTTGATAAGCCCTGTCATTAATTCAAATAACGCCTCAACCTACAGAATAAAATTAAACTAAGATTGAGTATTCAGAGCATGTTAGAAAGATTAGGATGCACAAGGGACAGAAACATACCTTGTCAGCAGTAGAGATGCGTGTGTTATTTTTCATAATACTTTGAATTATAACAGTTGCCATAATTTTATTTGTCTCAATATCAAGGTATTCCATTACACGAGGATAGTTTGAAAGCTTCAATGCAGTGACAATATCATTATATTTCTCTAATGGAGCACTCAAAAGAGCAACAATTTGTTTTGTGGCTTTGCTGTCGTCAAGCTTTCCTTTGCTGGATAGTTTCTTAACACACGCTCCCTGAATAACAAACAAAAGAATCAGCTCACCTGTTAAAATATACAGCGGAACAAAATAATATAAATAGTTTCTTGTTTTAATAAATTAGTTTTAAGAGAATCAACCTGTTTCGCATAATTGGAATTTCAATGCACATGATCTTTCTTAATTTCTTTGATGAAATTACTCATTGACTATTTCTGCAAGCCAAAATGACTGCTGAACACTGCCCAAAGAGGACAGCAGAGTATAAATTCTAGAAACCTTTCAAGCATAAAAATTTGTGTCCCAACCAGTCATGATTTTCCCTGTCAAATTTAATTTCTTACAGTGCTTGACAGTTCGCTTTTCAAATTACTAGGAAAACAAATCCTGCCTTCTCTTGGGTCAAGTAAAAAATTCATCCCAGTTAGAAAGCAAGCCCCATTATATGATGTTACATAGCGCGTGTATAGTTAGTTCAATGCATCTTTAACTACTTTCTGAAGGCATAACCAGAAAAACAATAGAGGACAGAACAGAAATGTTAAGTGGTTATATCTCTAATTGGTATATGATAAAATAAATTTTACAAAACCATGATGTAAATTGCAATGTAGAAGCATTTTAGGGAGTCATATATACCAGCACTTGATCAGCATAATCCAGCCGGTCAGGGTGAACATGGAGTGTAAATGTAAGAAGAGATGAATATAGAGTTACAGCTCCAAAAATTGGCATATCAACTTGTGCTTCTATCACCTGCATCAACACATTTGTATTACTATATTTCAATTGTTTTAGCATACGCTATGTAGACTAATCACTGTAACTTAACATATGGAGTCAAAACAAATATCAGTAAGAATAGTCATTTTGAAAGGCAACATCAAAATCTCCTGAAATTTGTAGAGATTTCGAAATGGGAAACTTTTAACAGGAAAACAGCACTTCAACAATGATAAGCACAGAGACAGAGCATCATAAAATCCTGTACTCTTCTCAAAAAATGAAGTTACCAAATTCTGCTCCTTTTCTGGTCTAGCAATCTAAAAGGGCTGGTAGACTAGATTTACCTTTCCTATGGCATTGTTCAATTTGGAGAAGGCTTCTACTTGCAAGAATTCAGGTAAAACTTCTGCGCTTGAAGCAGCGTAATTTGATAGCCTCTCCATCAATCTAGATAACACTGTCTTGATGTCAACAGATGGCTGAGAAACACAAGTTGGAAACAAAGAAGCAGTTTAATCGTTGCATTTAAGCAAATATATCAAAGGAGGAGAATAACAAGCTAACATGTGACCATGTCAAATAGAAACAATGAGTACAAAATTACACACCTGAAGTTGGGGGCAAGCACCCAACAATATCTCAAGAGTTTGCAAATGATATTCATCAGGGAAGACTTGAATTATGCAATCCATCAGATAGAACTGAGCGATTTCATCTTTACAATTGACAACCTATCAAAACAATTGAAAAACAGAGTTCAGTTTGGGATAGTTGGCAAGCATGCATCCCATCCACGAGCTCAAAATACAATATTTTATCAAAGTGTAAAGGTCAGGCCTGTTCAAGAACTCTGGGAAGCACAGTATCTTTGTACATGTCAAGGTCAACACCCTCTATCTGGCTGAGGACATGCAGGTTCTTGCCAACCTAATAACATATGAGGGGAACAAATGCTAAGCTTTTTAAAACTGCAACCGCATACTTCACAAAGTTGTATTGCAGTGAAATTAACCATTTACAGGTCACGGGCATTACAAGATCACGCAGCTCGCTCCTTTCTTTCTCCCGCTTCTCCTTTTCCCGGGCAGGTCCCTGCAGACCAGAAAGCCCGATACCAAGCCTCAACTCATGATCAGCAAAGAGTATGAATGATTCATAAGCACTATAAGACCTGCATGACCAGAAATCATGCCCTCATGATACATTTTACCTTTATGACATGCAAGCATTGCACATGCATGCTGAACATGAGAGCAGGTAGTCACATATATTTCAACCAACCTGATGTTGCATTCGCACCCATAGCTTGTTCATCTCAGTGAAATTTTGCAGAACAAATTCCACAGCATCCACAACCGTGTCAGCATCTCTGCAGGGGTTCAGGAAGCAACTCATTTAGTCAGTTCCAAAACCAATCCACCAACAGGATCATGGGGAAACAACAAAACTGACAAGAATACTTTCCATCAGCTTATGGTCAGTAACTTGAATTAAAGTGTTTGGATGCCACCATTATAAGAGCAAACAAAAGACTTATATAGCTATTCATTTTGTATAATCTCAATGCAAGTAAAGATGGATGCATAGTTCATTGAGGATCTGGTCACCCTGGCTCCAGCCGTCACCTCAGATAGGCAGATCCACTTTCAAGTATTAGCTATGACCTGATCAAAGTCAAGCCCAACCAGCCACAATGGTCTCCAGACCACCAAATTTGCTCTCTATAACCACATAAATAAATGCCTTTCTCCTAAAATTAAATGGAACCCATAACGATCATCTCATATCCTTACCCTTCATACTCTGAACCGATATCAGGTAATTTATCCCTACTGACTTGAGAAAGGTAACTCCTTAAGAAGAGGCCACGTACAGGATGCTGAATGCCGCGACACATTTCAACAAGATCTTTAAGAACATCTTTTGCTGGAGCTTCTTTAGATTTAATGTATACAGATCCTACAGTACATAGGAGATACCTGGAAGGACAAAAGATTGCAGTAAAGCACAAAAAAATGCATACACAAACACTGATAATTTACGTGACTGACTGACATCTCTATAGTGAGAGCAGAAATGAAAAAAAAGTATCCTTGCAGCAGACTCCAAATAGCTTGGCAGAGTTCATTAACAAGAGGACGATCTGGTATTATCAAAGATACTCATTGCTAGCAGAAACCAATAAGCACACAGACACAAAAAGAGAAATTATGAAGTTACAATTGAGAAGCTTCATTGTCATTTTCAGTAAACATTTTCAGTCTTCTAAGTTCTCACTTGCAAAATATCTGCTACCTTCATGTTCAAACTTACTAAATACATTTTCTACTTCAAAAATATCAGACACGCAAACTAAAGAAACAGCACAGACAGAACAAATGGTCTTCATCTAAAGATATCAATTTAGTTGTTAAAGACTTAAAGGAATTGCATAATTTTCTGCTTAAGGACTTCCCCTCCTAACTAAATCGACAATATAACTACATCAGGCAAATCTATCAAATTATAGCTCTCAAGTATTTTCACATTGTGGGGAAGCTATTAATGAGTTTGTTGTTGGCTAATATACTCATTCATGGAGGATAACAGAATAAACCTTAAAGGCATCGAGGAACCTATTAAAAATGCATAACCCTCTGGTTTGAAATTCATGTTTGCATGACACCCATGTATCGAGCACATACTAGCAACAAGCTACTACTGAAACTCCTTGACTTAATGTTTAAACTACATCGCTTCTCTCTGATGGTTTAAGCAACAGATTCAATTCTCTCTGATCGTTTAAGCAACAGATTCAATTTAAACAGCGTAACTTTAGCAAGTAACATCTGAAACCCTAAGATTTCAATGACAGTTCATCAATCAAAAACTAACCAAAAATACAAAAGCAGATCAATTGTGACATTGACACTTACAATCTCGGCAAGATGTTACCAGCATGCTGCACAAGTTCATACAAATCAATAATTGAACACCCACGCCGCGCCTCTTCTTTAAAAAACATCTCCAGCTTCCTCAATTCATCAAATGCTCTCATATCTAAGGAAGTCAATAACAAAAACACACAAATCACGCACAGTTTCTCTCGTTTCCAATCCTTGAAAAATAGATCTCAAGATCTTGAAGATTTGAATTGCTTACATAATTCATAATACTTATGAGGAGAAAGCTTCGAAGTCCGTAACTCCGATAACATCTGCGCTGAATACTTCAAAGCATCTCTTAAATTATTCGAATCCTGAACCAAAATTCAACAATTAATTCACTCAATTGTACCCTATTTTAGACTAATTTAATCAATTTATCTCAAGTTTTCTCGATAAACAAACATGTAAGTGACAAGTTAGGGTTTTACCAGAGCGCGATGCATGTAAAAAGCGTTTTGTTGAAGGCCAGCGATCCCTGCCGCTAACCATTTCTCTTCGTTTTCCACTCCGTCTGCGATCATTTTCTTTTCTCTCTCCAAAAAACACTCTCTCTCTAAAACGATCTTTATAAATTTTAACGAGGTTTGGTTTTGACTTCTCAAGTCTCAACCGACTGTCAAGTGTTTCATTTTTTCGTTTTTTGGATCTGCGAAATCTCATTAGGTACACGTTTGGCTACTGCTAAACTAAACCGTCCTTTCTTGAAAGATAAGATCAACGGCTTATGATTCTCCACGTCATTTAAATATTTTCTACAGAGGAACCTCATTTAGTCCCTATCGTATACATTTTTATCGATTGAGATCCAAAACTATAATATGTATCGATTGTGACTTTCATTGATTTTATCTATAATAAATTGTTATTTTTAATGTATTTTATATTAATATATTTTTACATGAAAAATGTATTATTTTGGTATATATGAAAAATAATGCTAAAAGGAAAAACTATATGATATAATGAAAAAAATATTTTCATCTAGACATTATTTTTATTTAATTCAACTTTGTTTTTACTTTTTCCAAAAATATTTTTAGTTGATCAATTTTTTTCAAAGTGAGTCAAACATTAGAAGGTGAAGAAAATATTTCACAAAGGTATATTTTACATACAATAAACATAGCTTAAGGTAATGGACATTTACAAGATAGAAAAATATCATGTTTGTTAATGGAGATGAGGACAAAATTGAAAACTATATCTGTCTTGGGGATCAAAATGAATGAAATTTATGTCTCTATTTTTAGGGGGCATGTGGGGCAAAGAGAAAGATGAAAAATTTAATAATTTTTTTCTCAACTTTATTCTTGTTAATTTTTAAAAAAAAAATCAAACTCCTCCTTTACTGAACAATCTCGGGTATTGATTATGTATAAATATTTTGTACCATTAGATTTTCTTAACAAATAAATAAATAAAATAAATAAATTTAAAAATATAAATATTTATAGAAAGAAAAGGAAAAAAAAAAGAAACTTTGGAATATGATGATTTAAATTTTTAGATCTAAAAGGTGTGTATTTAAATTTCGTGTTGATTTTTTTGTTTATCAATGATTTTTTAGCTCAGATTTATGGCTATAAAGCCTATAGAATTGTTTAGATGTGTATTTTGATGAAAACGATGAGAAATTGAAGTTTTTTAACAATTTTACAGAAACATTCTGAAATTCAATGCAAACACCCTAAAATTTGATGGCAACACATAAGAAAATGTTTTTGTTGTCCCCCTAAATTTTCATGCTAGGGCTTGGCTTCAAGCCCCATAATTTTTATTTTCTTTTTCTTTTGTTTATTATTTTCTAATTTTTTGTAATAGTTGCTATTTTTATTTTCTGTTATTTATCTTATTTAGAAAAAATAAAATAAATATTACATTTTTATGTTTTTTATCAGATTTTCTTAAACAATTATAATACATGACTCTTCTTTTTGTAATCTTTTAATTTGTGTTTATATACTATTATATTATATTATATTATATTGAAGAAAATTATTCAATGAAAATAAGTATAAATTTATTATGTATTTTTTTCATAATTGAATTCAATGAAAAAATATCAGGATACACAAAAACAATTATTAAGACTAGTGAAAAAAACATATATAATATATACAATTTTCTTAAAAAAAGCCTCATATCAATGTTTTAATTATTGAATAAACAAGAGTGTTTATAAGAATAACCAATTTGATTCCCCCGCACTACACTACACGATAAAGTATTTTTTTCTCAATTCAAAAAAGCATGTTGGCTTTGTTAACATTTTTTTCCATTAAAAATTGTTGACTACAAACTAAAAGGTTTATATATATGTTCAATAAAACTAATTAAAAATTATATATATCAATAAATAATAATAAATCAATTGATTACAATAAAAAATTGAGTTGGAAAGTTGAAATAAATATATTATTTATTATAAAAAAAGGTTAAATATTTTTTATATTTTTAAATTGGGTTGGAAAAGTTTTAATTGGTTTGAATGAATATAATTTTTTTTTTTTTTGTCAAATAGAGCATTAACTTAATGTTGAAGTTTATTATTAACATTGCGAGAGTATGATATAAAGCCAATCGAAACAAAATATCAAACTCAATCTTTAGTCAACTTAATGTGAAAGGTTTAAATTACGAATAAAAAAAATTAGGTGATAAAAAGAAAAAAAAATGAAACATTGAGAGTAATTATTGCAACCAAATGTGGATTGTGTTTTTCTTTTATGTTTTATTTCATTTATTTTTTTAATATTTCTTTCATCTCGCATTGCCTCTTGTGGTTATAATTTCAAATATTATTTTATAATTTATTGAGTATCAATTTAGTGAAACCACACTATAATTGTTAAATAAAAAGTACAAGTAACCAATAGAAAAATATATGAATGAAGAAAAAAGGTTGAAGTTTGTTAAATGGGAAGTAATAGGACACAATTAAAAAGAATACTTGAATTAAAAATACTTGATAAAAAAGGGACTTAAATGAAAACATGGAGTTGAGGTTTTTGAAAAAAAGAATCTAATAAAAAAAAAAGACTTGAATAAAAAAAATAGAGTCGAGGTGGTTTGCTATATGAACAATGTTTTTAACAATATAATGTTTTGATTGAATTGATAATTGATTAACATAAACTAAATTGAGCGGGGAAAGTATCATAGCAATGAACAATATTTTTTCTAAATTGTCCCCTCACTTACCAAGATATGTATAAGGACACATTTATCATTGACAAATCTATTGGGGTTAACTTTGACTTTTGACTTTTATTATGAACAATACAATGATTGAATTAACATTAAAAGAAAAAAAACATTAACTTGCATCAAAGGACCTTTAAGATAATTTTATTTTTTTAAGCACAATAGAATTACTTAACTGTCTTAGAAAGCAAATTAAATGATACTTCTTTCTATGAGCCTTTTTGTATTTTTAATTTGATAGTTTTGTTATACTCATGTTGAATTAGAGACAACTAAGTCTTTCGATAAATATAAATAATTTATATAAAAGGAAAGGTTGTCGAAGTATGGGAGTGTCGGGTCATTTGTTCTTCATAACCAATCTAGTCATTATTTTTTATATAACTATTTGTTTTTTTATCTCCATTTTTTTTTAAAAAAATTTATCCCTTGTAATTAGGTTTCATTTTAATCTTGTATCAAATCTTGTAAACCCCAAAAATTTGAAATTACACGAAATCCTAAAATAAGATAAAATTAATTGGAAATGAGTAAATGAAAAATAAAAAAGAATCTAAATGAGTAGTAAATGACATATAGATGGTGAACTCTCCGGTTCATAAGTTTATGAATTTATAAATAATAAAGAATTTTGCCTAAAGAAAACATAATAAAAAATTTAACAAATAAGTATAGTAAATTAGAAATAAAGTTTTTGGAAAATAAGTTGAAGATATGGATAAAATTAGGCGATTTCAATAATAAATTATACCAAAAATTTAGAGAATCACCCGAGAAACAAATAAAAGTATTAGTAAGTAATGAATATATAGTTAAACAAAAAAATTATCTTCCCTCTTTATATATATATATGGCTAACAGTAAACTTATAGAAAAAAGAGAGTTTCTTCTTGATTTTCTCTTAAATTTGTGAGAGGTTTTAGGGTTTGAATTGTTTTAAGATTGATTTATTGTAGAGAGAAACACTTAGATACTAAATTGAAGGAGATTAAAGGAGAGGGAAATGAGTTTTATAGAGAGAGACAAAACAATCAAGAGGGGAAGAAGATGAAAAGTGTGTGGAAATTTGATTGGAAGCAATTTGAAGCTCAAATAATTGTATGGTAAAGTGCTTGATACTCATTTATACAAGTTTAAGTAGGGTTTAGATGATTTTGAATAAATTCATGAATCTTTGAGTTTGAGCTTTTAGTGAAATTATGAAAAAATCAAATTTGTTTTTAATTTAATTAATTGGGTTGGAACAGGTTGTAATAGATGCCAAATCATGGAAAGATTAAGAATAAATCACGGCGGCAGAGAGAACTTAATGGTCGGCCAAGAGATGAAGATTGATCATGAGTTGTTTAATTTGAGTAAATATTGTGAATTGTATACTATTAGTGTGTGTTATTATGTGAAAGATGAATTTAAATGAATTGAATTATGTTACCCAATTAGAGTTGAGATTTTAATTTATGGAGAATTAGATTTGTTTTAAGAAAATTGTTTGGAAATTAGGTTAATTACTTTTAATTCTTGTAAATTAGTATATATAGTGTAGATGTGAGTATGATGATTTGAAATTAATCAAAATAATATATTTAGAGAAAGTTGAATTTCTAATGTATTTTGATTTAGGTTTTGATGATATATTGATGATATGAATAATTTATGTTATGTTTTGGGTTTTATGTGTGTTAAGAGAAAAATAAAATTTAGGGTCAGTTATGGAAGAATTATAAGAAAAATAGATAATTGTTGTGGAATATTATAAATGTGATTAACTATGTTTATTGATAAAATTTTTTGAACAAATGGTTGAAATATAATTTAGCAAGGTTTATATTAGAACATGTAAGAATGTGCATAAAAATTATTTATATAGAGAGCAGTTTTATTTCAATTAATTCACTCTTTACAATTTAAGTTTCATTAAATTTTCATTTCAATTTCTCGTTCAATATTTTTTTTAGTTTAATCCCAAAAATAAATAAAAAACTTTTAAAATCCTCGTGCATATACATGCATACACAAACTTCATTTTTACAACCTTTACTAATTTGGTTTTACATTAATAACAATTTATAAACAAAGTAGAAACTAGGTAATTTTTTGCTAACTTAATTTAATTATCCAAGAATATTATTCTTTATTTAAATCATAATTGAGATTAGAAAGTTTGTTTTTGAACGTCGCTTGTTTGCTAAAAATACTAAAATACAACACTATATTTTTACTAAAGGGAGGGAAGCCTAATTTTACAATTTACGCACCTGAACTACCTATTATTGTAACTCGCCAAAACTATCCAGTACAGTTCATAGCCTGACCTCCCTTCAGAGTTTCATCCATATTTAGAGTTTTAGAACTCCAAATTAAGCAAGGTTAGTTTTGTTGGAACACTAACATCTCTGGCTATAATTTCTATGAAGAAACCTATCTCAAATTATACTATTTTCATGCTCTAATCCTATTTAGAATTTAAAAGACAAAACTATTCAGTTTTCATCTACAAGTTCAATGAACAACCAAACATTTCTAGTTGGCTTCTTATGGCTCAAAACAACCATTGCTATGTTGTATATCACATAACATCACTAAATATAACCTTGTAAAACCAATCAATCTAATTCACTATTCACGCTAAGTATAATTAAGATAAAATGTACATGTTCCATTATAAGCCTTCGTTTATATATTAATACATATTCATTTATTCAAAATCAACATGCTCATTAAATTAATCAAACTTTCTTTTTCCAAGTATACTGTGGTTGGCACCCTATACCACCTATCATTTCAAATTATTCTTGGTTTTAGGCTATTTTAACTTTGCACTGACTTAATTTCGTCATTTCACGATAATTTCTCAATATTCTCAAAATCTACATGAGAACCCTAATACAAAATTCATGATTAAAGCATCAATTCTTGATCGAATTCAATTAGGCTTGCATATTCAACAAATATGTGGTTATAATTGTACTGCATATAATGAGATGTTACAAACTTGGTTATTATTCTTTTGATTTTTTTTATTCTCTAATTAATTAATTTTTATTTTCAATCTCATCCCTTAACATTACATTTCAATTTATTTTTTATGTTGGATTTGACCTCTATTCTTTTTTTATTGTAGTTTATTTTATTTTAGATCTTTTTTTATTGTGTTTCTTTTTCCTATTTCATCACTCTATATATTTTTTATTATTATATGAGTTTTGAAAGTTAACACAGGTTGACTTTAGTCATTTTAGTTGTCATATATATATATATATAAATTAGTTTTCGTGTTTTTTTTTACTTTTCTTTTCATGGGGTTATTCCAATTCTATGCCTATGATCGCGAGGTTGGCAAGTTAATCTAGTTTGACTTATATTTTTTTTTGTTATTTTTTCAATTTCATATCTCAATATTTTTTTTTATTAAGAATTTTGCTTCGTTGTTTTTATGAGTTTGCCTTCAACATGGTCAATCCCGATCTCATGACCACAATCAAGAGTTTTGAAAATTAACACAAATTGATTTTTTTTAAGTGTTTTTTATTATTTTTTTCAATTTCATCATTTAACATTTAATTTTTTTCAGCATTAGTTCAATGCTTTTGTTTTTTCACTTTTCTTTCTACATGGTCATTTCAATCATGTGTTTATAGTTGCATGTTAGTGAATTAACTCGAGTTGACTCAAATTTTTTTTTCTTTCCTTTTTAGATTAATTAACTTTTTAGTTTCGTCATTCGCTTTCGGGTTGTATTATAGTTGAACTTCACAATTTGATTCAATTAGTTTTTGTCAATGATTTTCTTTTTACTTTTTATTGGAATAAATAATACTTTGAATAAATAAATAATTTATTCTAAGAAATATAATTATTAAACATAATTGAATATATGATTTGTATTATAAGATTAAATATCTTAATTTTAATTTTTTTTATCCAATATTAATTTAGCTAATTAGATGTGTGTATAAATATTTTAATTTATGAATGATTTTTTTTTTATAAAAAAAACACATTAGAAAAGCACGTGTAATTGTAATATATATTGTTTTAATTTTGTTCAATCTTGCTTTCTAAGAGTAAAGATGAAATTTTATGTCACGTAATTGTAAACCGAACCATAGACAAAACGACCTCACCCTCTACGTGCCGTCTCGTACTATCTCGTCTCCATAGTTCTACCCGTGTTATGTCCCCTCACCGGAGTTAATATTAAAAACCACCGCCATCTGACCCAATCAACAGACACCTTCACCACAACATCACCACCCATCTTCTCTCTCCAACGTCTCCCTCTCCTGCTTCAAGAGAGACAACACACGATCACCACCACGCACCTCCATCAATCCGCTGCCATACCATCACCAGCTTCGACATCAACTCTTCCCACAGCCACGATCCAGTACCGGTAGCATCTCCAAACAGCTATCAAGTCTCTTTGGGGTCAAACCAACCAGGTTTCACGAAGGCTGTTGAGTTGGTTAAGGCTATCAGAGTCGGTCTTAGGAGGTATCTCCTTTGCTTAAAATACACGAGTTCATATGTGTCTCTGTTTTGAATGTCGTTGATGTATTTAAATGCATGTTTAGGTTCCGTTTGATACATGATGGGAACTCTTATAGGACTTAGAAGGGTCTGAAATGTTTGCAAAACTATTTTAATGTTTCCCATACATGGTGTGATTTTTCTATTAAATACATGGAACTGGTCCTCGTGGTAGTGGAGGATCGAATTGAGAGGTCGTGTTCTTTGTACGATTCTGGGTGTCGAAAGTTTATATATATATTTTCTGTTAAGCATATGAAGTTGGGTTTCTGCTAAGGAGCTAAGGGCTGGGACTTTGAGTGGAGGACATGCCTCTGATTTTATTTTATTTTTACAATGCAAAAGGTTTGAGTTTTAATTAGTCTGTGTTAGGCTTTGATAGTGCCTAGGTTGCTTAGCATGGAAACTATGATAGCCAGGGTTTGGGTTCTTGAAGTCTGCTTAGCATGCCAAAATGTTCTGATTTTTTTGTTTTGTTGGAATAAATCTGCTTATATTGGTGTTTTTTTATGGAAATGGAGGGACATGAGGTTCTGGTTTTCTTCATAGTACCATGATCATTGCTTAAAATACATGAGTTCATGTGATGAATGTGGAGGCAATGTTGTTTTGAACCTCTAGTGCCTGATATTTTGGTTAAAATTCGTAAAAAGTTGAGGTTTTTAATTGATTTTCAGCTATGCGCGGCTGTTATATGTTCTTTCTTGGGTAATTTTTTAATGTTTTAGTTTTAGGTTGATGGTTGATGATGACTACTCCAGTTTTTAATGTTTTCAACAGGCATGTCACCTAGTTCAAGCGCTGCTGCAGTCAGCGGGGCCACACTGGAGGACCACTTCTGGCAACCAACAGCCGAGGAATCATCATCGTCAACTAATGAGGCATTTCCCTTCTCCTCTGGAAACCCTAGGATCGAAGAGACACGAGGCGTTATGCACCTTTTCTCCAACAATGGCATTTCAGATCTCCCTGTATACCATGCTATCAGTTTATGTTTGTTTGTGTGTTTGATTTTGATGATGTGATTAATGGTTTTCAATTTGGTTGATAATGGTATAGGTCGAAAGGAAACCTCTAGTGGCAGTGGTTGGAGTGCCAAACCACATGACTTATGCTGACTTCTGCCAGTTTTGTGCTTCTTTCATTCACCACATTCTGGAGATGCGAATTGTTAGGTAATATTAATGACTTCAATAATTATTGAAAAAAATAATTCTTCTATTGTGTCAAAGTACTGATTTGTTGCAATGAATGCTAGGTTAGATGGAATGGAGGATCGTTATAGTATTCTTATAAGATTTGATACTCAAGACTCCACTGATAAATTCTATCTTCATTTTAATGGTAGACAATTCAATTCTTTGGAGGTAAGCATCCTTTTCTTTAACAATTTCTATCCTGTTGCTCTCATTATTTATTTATTTCTTGAAATCAGTTTTCTCATTGTATTATTACTGAGTCATTTTAATATTTCTACAGGAGGAAGTTTGCCGGGTGCTTTTCACTGTTGATGTCCAGTTCACTGGTTACAGTGGTTCACTTGAACACACAAAGCCATCTCCAACAAGCACAACTGAGCAGCCTTCTTGTCCAGTTTGTCTTGGTATGTTTAGTTATCATTGTAAAGCTATTCTTTGAGAATGCTTCATATTTTGGAATGAAATTTGAAAGAATTATAGAAATTAGATGGATGGTATAGGACATCATAAAGGCATTCTCGATAAGAGATAAGATTGCTAGAAAAGCAGATAAGCTTTATTAAAAGTATCATCTGTCCTTTTTTCTTGTTTATATACTTTGGAAGCGGTAATCTCTTTGCTTAGTGGACCATACATCTATCGAGTGCTGCATAGTCTTTGTTTAATCATGAATACATTTTAAAATTTACCCCATGACCTTTTTCTTAGAGTTCAGTGGCTAAAGGGATTTCTGATAAACATATTCTTCTCTATAAATTAATTCTGATGTTTACTGGGAGAGAATGAGAGAGGGTTGGTGTTAAGTTGTGATGGAGGCATTAATTAGGTTGTGAGAGGTCATGAAAAATTCTGTCCATGTTGCATGGTCCAAATATTTCTCAAGTATTTTTATTTTTCCCACTTGTGTTCTATTTTGATTCCAATTTCTGTAAAACACTGCTCCTAGTGGTGGTCCTAAAAAGAATGTACTAGATCATAACTTGATGTAATCAAGCAGGTAAGGTACATACATAGAAAGCAAGTGGATAAGTCAAAGATAGACCTTCACATGGGTTCTTTCGCTTTAGAATCTACTCTTTATCTGCCTTCCAATTTACCTCCACTAAGATAATTAGACAACCTGAACTATTGTTTGCTATGCTACTATGAGTTATACTAGTAATTTGAGATCCAATGGCTGGAAATGGCTTTCTTGCTCATTTTCATGTCTTTTCTTCTTTTCATTCTCCTCGATTCTATCTTGAAATTGCTAAGACATGAAGGTTTATGTTATATAAGCAACTACATTTTCTAGCCTAGCTTTGGATGCTCAAGGAATTTGTGATTCCAAACTTATTATAAGTTCAATGAGACAATGGAGAATATTTTTGTGTTTGCAAAGCTTGTTTGTTATTTTGGATATGCTATCCAAAATGAAACTAACACATGATATTGTAATATTAACAAAAACTCTAAATCACATGGGAAAAACAATGTATACCTAGACACAAAAAAACTATTCATTGCCATATTGAAATTACTTTTTTGCCCTTAACCAACAAAATTGGATTCACTAACCTTTAAAGGTTAAATGGTCTTTTCATGGGGTCTATTTGTTATTCTTGAATTGTTAAGGGGCATCTCAATCTTTCCACAATTTCTTACACAATTAAATTATTTGATTACCCTTAAAAGCAAAAAAAAAAAAAAAAAAACACTTAACTATGGTCTAGGGGTATTTTTGATATTTTACTTTTTTAAGCACAATGTAATGACTTTATTGCCCTTAAATTCGAAATTCTAAAAGCAGGAATGCAGGGGCTTATTTGTAATTTCATAATGGTTTTTTTAGTTACAATTACTTGGTCTTAGGAGCAATGTCATATTTTGATAAATAAAATAAAAGAAAAAACAAAAAAGCTGCGTATGCGTGTGTTGCATGTGTTAGTCGTTTCGTTGCCTTTAGGCGACGGGTGCGGCTGTCTCTGTTGGTCAAAACCGTTTGTTTCACCACCTCATTAGATTCTTCTCGGGGTCCTTTTCCTCCCTAGGCGGTGCATGCATGGTGATTCCATCTAGTTTGACACCATTTTGATTTTTTCTCTCTCTCTCCTCCACCTCAATCTATTCTGCCCCTCAAAGAATTCACAACAACCCTTCAATTTCTTTTCCCTTCAGATGTGGTCATTATTCTCTTAATTGCAATATTTTATTTGAAAAAAATATTTCAAATTGGAAATTATTTTCAATTTCATTCTCCTTCAATTTTTTCATCTCTCAAATTTGATCTCCTTTCTTTTGATTGCTAATTTTATTTATTTAAGATGATTTATAAAATTTATTTTATTTTTGCGATTCCATTGTACTTCATTTTTTTTTCTATCAAGTTTGTTCATCATTCTTTTTATTGTTTTTTTTTTCTACCTTGACGAGTTTTTTAGATTGGTTTTTTTTTATATTCTATCTTTCAACATTAAATTGGTTGAGAATTAGGCTTCTTGATTGAGCCGGGTCTGAGATTTCACAGGTTACGATTTTGGAAGATCAACCTAGATTAAGGAGATTCACCCGGTTTGCTTGGTTTTTCATGCTATTAAATTAAAGTTGCTTTTTTTTTCTTATATTATTAAATTAACCAAATTTATCTTTTGAGAAATTCTAGCATCATCTTAACTTTTTTTTTCTTCCATCCAAAAAAATTTGCCCTGACCAACAACGTTGTGCTGACCACCTATATAGGTTTACTCGAGTCATCTTTTTTGGGTCCTTTTTTTAAATTTATTTTTTTCCCACTGTCAACCTTCAATATTTGGTTCATTATAACTGGGCTTCATAATTTGTTTTGACATGGGTTCCATAATTTTATCGCAATCTCACATCCCACATCACGGTTTTCACAAGTTAACCATGGTTGACATGAATTGATTTGATGTGCTTCGACCATTTTTTTAAAAAAATCATGTCATCCAATGCGTCAACATTTATGTATTTTAAAAGTGTTTCGACCAGCATGCATCACATTTTTGACTTCCTAATATCCTTTTTTTTTTTAAGTCTGAAAAAAAAAATACCCAACCCGCAGCATAGTGCGGGTAGTGTCAACACTAAAATATGTTGTGGGTTATGGTACTAATTCTTCATGATGCAGAGAGGCTAGACCAAGACATGGGTGGAATTCTCACAACTATATGTAATCATTCTTTCCACTGCTCTTGCATTTCAAAATGGACTGATTCTTCTTGTCCGGTGAGTAATTCTGATTTTTCTTGCGCTTTATTTATGTGCTGCTTGTGCACGTCCAAGTTATGGGGCCCAGTTTGAAAGTAAAGTGATATGAGAATATTTTAACATTTAGTATTCAAATCATTTCAATTCTGTGACTTGAGATGCAACTAACTTGTTCTTATTAGATGAAGTATTCTTGGGTCCTTTTAGTGGACCTCAAAAGGACTTGAAAATCACCCACTCTCTATTGGATACAGTTTGTCAAGATATCCCCTTGATTGTTGATCGATTAATGCCAAAAGCAAATTATTAGATACGTAAAAACTTATGTAAGGTCATTTGGTGCTCCTCTATCTGTGAATGCACTAACTATGGTGATCCCTAAGCTAAAAGTTCCAAATGCTGATTTTTCTTACACTTTATTTATGTGCTGCTTGTGCTTGTGTAAGGTCCGTGGCCAGTTTGAAAGTAGAATGATTAGGAAATATTTTAAACCTTTGGTGGGTTCAAATCCTTTTATTCCTATGACTTGAGAGTAACTAACCTGTTCCTATTTGGTGAAGTATTTTGGGTTTTTTTAGTGTACCTCAAGAGTACTTGAAAATCAACCACTTTCTTTTGGATACTTTGTGTCAAGATATCTCATGGATTGTATTTCAACAATTAACGCCTGAAAGCACATTTAAGTTTGACATGTAATGACTTATGTAAGGTCTTTTGCTGTTCCTCTATCATTGCATGCACTGACTATACTTGATGTCTAGGCTAGAAGTTCTTCCAAATCCTACCTAGTTTCTATATTGTTTATGTAATGTAATTTGTCAGAGTAAATGCTGTTTTCCTGATAAGTCTTTTTTATGTGTTGTAGCATGTCATAGTATCCAAATTCTTAGAGATGAATTACAGATGAGTCTTATAACATCGTTTTATTATTCAATCATCATTTTATGGTTTAATCAGTAACATAGGTTTTGATTTCTTGCTCTGAAACCCTTGTATATGCTGTTTGTATATTGTAAATTGTAAATCATTAGATTACATGTTGTCTTACTGGCATTTGTTGTCTGTATGAGTTGTCACCTGCCATACTTTTGTAGTTTAATATAGAAGAATTCGCAAACCTGCAACATAGTACCAATGATTCAAGTGCCCTAAAACTTTTATTTCCTTTTTTTGTTGTTGTCACTGAAGAGGCAAGCTGTTACTGGATATAATCCAAAATTTTAAAACATCATGCTATGTTTGATCTGGAAACAAATATTTCAATTCCTTTGGCACTGTATTTGGTGGCAGTTGCGAAAGTTACCAGTCATTCATTTTTTACACGCAAATTCATGGATTGGAAAAATATGAGAAATAAAGGGTTGTAAAAATTAGGGCTAAATTTTGATAATTATGAAAAATAATCATGTGATGATTTCTGAGCTGATCATAGTCTAGCTGAAACTTCATTTGGTCACTCACCACCTACTGAATCATGCGCACTGAGGGTCTTGGCCTGGCGGTGGGAGGGGCTTGTCTCCTTCCGCTGCTCCTGGGTTCGAGTCCTCATGTGCACGCCTGTCACCCCCGCGGTGCCTTACATGCCCACTGGGTTTGCAGGGTGTTCAGTGGGCCGTGAGATTAGTCGTGGTGCGCGCAAGCTAGCCCGGACACCCACGTAAATCAAAAAAAAAAAAAAAAAAAGAAGTTCAACTGATTCTAAGAGCCTTGCCTGGCATCTTTGTTGTTGTTCTAAGGCAATGCTATGGTTGAAGCAGTAGTTTTGGCCACTAATGTCTTAAATCACTTATTGACAGAAATGCATCATTTGCTGAGACTTTGGCAAATTTTGGATTCCAGAAGCTTAAAATCCTAATTACAATGGCTATCTGCTTGGCTTGTACAATTTTCCACAAGTCTTATTGGTTCCTCCAAAATTCTAATCCACGGCTTTTTGTTTCTATGCCCCTTGTTGATTTGATTTTCTATAATCTTCCTTTTCTTCTTATTCATCTAATATAAGTTTTATTTCTAAGAATTTGGTAATTTTAATTAATTATATGATAGCTGATTTTAGTAAATAATATGATATAGTGGATTCTATAGAAAATGCATAAGCAGATTTGTTTTCCCCATTCCGTATAGCTTTTCTACTACCATTTGCTTATGCTAACTTTAGATTGGGGGGTTAAGCTTGCTTAGTCAGTAGACTTGTGTGGCTGCAGTTCTTTATTGTTAGGATTTGCTTCTGCATTCATTATTGTTGCTGTGGTTTTTATAAAGTTTCCAAATGAAATTAGAAGGAAAAAATACTTGGAAGTTTGCTAACCAGCTATTTACATGTCACTTTCAGGTTTGCCGATATTGCCAGCAACAACCTGAGAAATCAATTTGTTTTGTATGTCAAACTTCTGAGAATCTATGGATTTGTGTTTTATGTGGTTTTGTTGGCTGTGGCAGGTAACGATTTCAGTTTCCTCTTATGTCTGGAGTGATTTATGTTTTTTTATTCTTTTCACTGTGTCCTTCAGTCTGTCATTCTTTGAACAAGAAAAACTGGTGCAGGTATAAAGGAGGACATGCTATACGACATTGGAAAGAAACACAACACTGTTATTCACTTGAATTGGACACACAGCGTGTTTGGGATTATGTTGGTGACAATTATGTTCACCGACTGATTCAATCAAAAACTGATGGGAAGTTAGTTGAGTTGAATTCCCACTGTGTGCATGCTTATGATGGTTGTGGAGGTTGTGAGTGTGCAGACTCTGGAGTTAGCGAGGCTCTTTTGAAAAGCAAAGTTGAAGCAGTAATGTGTACCATGTTACTTAGAAAACATACTTGTAATTTTTCCTGCTTTTTTGTTCAAATAATCTTATTTAAATTTATTACAGATTGTCAATGAGTACAATGAACTCCTTGCCACCCAGCTTGAGAACCAAAAGCTTGTAAGTGCATTCTTCCGCTTTTCCATATTGAATGAACTATCTTTTTGAGCCTATACTGGAGATTCAACGGAATTTTCATTATGATGTGGCCATTGTGTCTGCTTTGACCGTGCTTTTTGGTCTGTTACATATTATGCTTTACGCGGGGCTTTTTTCAGTACTCTGGAGTAATATATCTTCTTTTCATAGTATTTTGATACTTTGCTCGAAGAAGTCAAAGAAGAAACTGAAAGAGAAATTTCTGAAGCTGTTAAGAAGGCTATTGCTCAAAAACTGCAGAAGTTGCAGGCCAAGCTGGATAGATGTATAAAAGAGAAGAAGTTTCTTGATGATGTGAGTCAGTATCTGGTGTGCAATTGGGCTTATATAGGATTTTTCTGATCTCTTCAGTTAGGATGATTGGAAATGTAATTTTGTCTCTGTATCATTGTCAGAGATATATTTCCAATACCAAGTACTAATGCTTTGTTTACTTCTTATGTTTGTTAATTATGACCTTTTTTTCTCTCTCTTCTTGAAGCTCAATGAGAATCTAGTGAAAAATCAGGAGATATGGAAAGCAAAGATATCGGAAATCGAAGAGAGGTATGTTTGGTTTATAAAAAAAGCCTTCATCCTGTGTCTGGACTTTGCTTTATTGCGTTGTATTCGCCTAATGTTCTTTTACAAAACGTGTGATGTGAAAGTTAAAGTTAGTTTTTAAGTCTCTGCTGTTGGGTTAACAATAGATGTTGTCCATGTTTTAAAAATTCTCTATACATTAGCTCCTATTTTACATTTTTCTATGTTGGCCATATTTGAGACAATGGCAGTGCTGAAATGCTAGGTGGATTGGTAAGGAAAGTTGTAAACTATCAACAGTTATGGCCTTGCTGTAGGTCACCTCAGTCCGTACTCGCTCCATTTCCTACCTTTTTTTTTGCCGGCAATGTAAATATTGAAACATCTTGAATTCCTATATTCCAATCGAACTATAATTTGTTGGTATCGCCTTCAATTTCTTTTCAGGGAGAAAATGGCTTTGAAAATAAAGGACGATAAAATTCAGGACTTGGAAGAACAGGTGATTATTTTTATTTTTGGACATCCCTCGCATCCTGTTCTTACCATAGACAAGGCAGACGGATCTGCAATCCCGATTAACATTTCTATATTTCCATGCACGTGCAGCTTAGGGACTTGATGATGTCCCTCGAAGCAGGGAAGAAAGTGGAGCAGCAGCTATCTATACCAAATGAATTGAAGGATGGAACTGTATTACCAATATCAGTGGAATCGTCTTCAGGGAAGGGTCCCAAGGGACGCAAAAAGGCTAATAACCCAAGAGAGAGCTAATGATGGGGGAATTTGTAAGTATCAACTTGGCTTTTTATGTTTCATGTCAATCCTCTGATTTTGCTAGTTTAGGGCTCCACATTGGACCAGGCCTGGCCATTGTAGTGCAAGCCTTCATGTGCAGTCCTGCTGTCCTAATTTGCTATCCGCAGCATAATTACTTGTGGCAAAACTAGAATAAATGGGTTTGTATAGCTTGTGAATGTGGATTTGGAGGTCAAAATATGTGAAATAGTGCTATTAACAGCAATTTTATTTTTTAAGTCGTCTCTTTCTTCCTCATGAAAATGTTTTGTCTGATCCTACACGGATTATAAAAAAAAATACGAAAGAGATAAAAGAGTTGTAGATGCAGTGTGTTACATTAATAATTTCAATGACTTTTTTATGTCAACTCTATGTTTCTGTTTTCTTTATTTTTTCTCCTCTTGACTAAAATAAGTTTTTTATGATTGAATTGTTTTGATGTAATATCAAAAATAAATTTTTTAAAAGTAAAAAAAATATTATTTTAATGAATTTTCAAATTAAAAAATAGTTTGAAAAATAAAAAATATTTTTTATTTTATTAAAAGAAAAAATGCCCCGGCACTACAGAAAAATCATCAATTATACAACCTTATCCTCAAATTTTATCAATTAAACACAATTCACAATTGGCAACCTTGAAAAATAAGAAGGGAAGGTAATTTTTCAAAAAGAAATTTTGGTAGGGTTAACGGTAACATAAACTCTTCCATGAAAATTTTACACCTATTTCACACACACCACACAACACAACTCGTCGATCACAGCCCAGATTGACTATATCACAACATGCAATTAATCACATTATCACACAAGCATTTGGATTATCATCACTGAAAGCTGTAGTGGTCTTCACCTCGAAAGAACCGGCACTTGCAATAGAAGAGGCCTGTGGGTCCTCGAGCTGAAGCGGATTTCGGACGTACCCAGGTGGGGCTTTCTTATCATACACTCCAGGGGAGTATGGGAGAGGGACTACCTCAGCCGGCACATACGGCCAGAACTCAGCTTTCTTTCCCGTTCTATACCTCACACGGTGCAAGACCTCGTCCGGGTCCACGTATCCGGTCACCGTCAGTTTCTGTAGTTTGCGGTCCACTTCTACTTGGATCACTCCTTTCATCCCTGTCACTGAGTTTCTCACCTTTGTCTCACACCCTTCACAGTCCATTTTCACTTTAATCTCCACTGTCTGTACCAGCACAAGACAGGACAACATTGTAAAACAGACATTCTAGCCTTTCCTAAGTAAGCAGGCCGTTCAAGCAGTAATAATAAAATTGGAAGTAGACTGGATACAGAAGAAAGACATAATAAACATGAAGGGGGTATTTCATCATTTCGTATCATAAAGATCTGAGTAGTAAATACCTCTAATGGCTCGCGTTTTCTGAGTCCCGTGCTATCATGGGGCCAGTCACAGAGTTCGGAGATGCGATCCAGACACCCCATGTGCAAGTGGTAAAATGGCTCCAACTTGCAACGTGTCTTAAAGTAAAAACATAGACGCTGCTAGAACAACGAGGAATGTGCCTGCTCTTTCTTTCTTCTTGTTTTTTCTTTAATGGCTGCCCTGCCTCCGCTGCTAAAAAATTATTTGTTACGTGTTTCTGTTGTGGATAAACACGTGTAAGTTTGTATAGGTGTGGATGACACAAGTGATTCAAGTAAAAACAGGCACGTGAATGAAATGATCACGTGGGACCATTAAATGAATCCCAAACTGAATATGAATACGTAAAATACTAGATTGATGGCTCGGATTCACCGCGCACCAGGATAATTTCTTCGCCGTTGAAAAAAATGATGTCAAATGAAAAAAACTAAAAAAAATAATGATTATCAAATTTTATGAATCAAATTGTAAAATAATAAAATCAAAAAAAATATTCATGAAAAAAATATATTAAAAAACAAAAAACTAGCAAAACTAAATAATTTTGTCAAAACCCTCGAGTAGTATCATATCAAACTTTAAATATAAAATAAATATTGTATTGAAAGGCAAAATTAAAAAGAAAAATAAAATTCATAACAAAAATCAAAACATAAAAAAAACAAAGAAAATCAATTTTCAATAAACTCAATGATGATAAATGAATTTTTTAAAAATAACTGAAATGAACCCGGTCCAACCTTCAAAATTTGTAACACGGATCATAAAGCCAAATCACAACGTAAAATGCAAATAAAAAAAAATAACAATGTAAAATTCTAAATTAATCAAAATAATTAGGGATAAATATGAAAAAAAACAATTTAAAAAATGTAAATTTAAAAGAAAGAGAACCAAATTTAATAAAAAAAATAAAATCATAATGGATGAAATTGAAAAATAATTTCAATTAAAAAAGAAAAAGAAAAACTAAAAATAACAATTAAAAAAATAAAAAATATATTTGATATAAAAATAAAATTTTAATGGTAAAAATCCAAGGAAAATAATTCAATAAAAGATTCTGTCATCCGAAAGCGAAAGGAGGCTTAGGATTGCGCAATATGCATACCATGAATAAAACTTTTATAATGAAGCTTGGATGTGGGTGCTCAATGACCTGGATAATTTTATGGAATTCGATTTTAAGAAGTAAGGATGTTATAGATCAGGTGGAGGTGTTTCCCAAGTGCAGGCCAAAAGAACAGACTCGCCTTTATAGAAAGCAATTTGTAAGGTGTGGCCTTAGGTTCCTCAGGGTGTTTCTTGGGCAGTCAGGAATGGTAGAAAGGCGAGGTTCTGGTCAGATGTGTGGCTTGAAGGATATGGTCCTTTAGCTGACCATGCATGCAGTACTCAGCCCATTCCAGAGGAGATTCACGAATTAAAAGTGGCAGACATGGTTACTCCCATTCAACAATGGAGATGGGATATTTTTGCGCATCTTTTACCTATGCAATTAATGATGGTACTGTTGGCTAGTTATCCACCACCAAACATGGAGATTGATGATGATAAAGTGTTTCAGCAATATTCTAGCAGTGGCGTATTCATGGTATTCACGGTTAAATCAGCATACAAGCTGGTTCAAAATCATCAATTGGGACCATTATGGAGGTTAGTTTGGGATTGGAAAGGCCTTGAGAGGATAAGAATGTTCATTTGTTAATTTACTCGTTCACAATAGATTGCTTACGAATGGACAGAGTACTGGGACGACATGTATATATATGACTATCAATCCTCATTGCCATGCGTGTCCATCTATTGTTGAATCAGCCTTGCATGTGTTGAGGGATTGTAGACTAGCCCACACGACTTGGTAAAAGCTAGGTTGTATGCGCGACAAGCAAGCCATCTTTGTTGATGGTCTGATTTCGTGGTTATTGCATAATTTGAAGAGTACTGAAGTTACCAGTGAGGGATGGCATTGGGCAGTAGTCTCTGGAGGGACTCTTTGGTTTGATGTAGAAGTCTAGAAACAATAGGATTTTTGGCGTGACTGCATCTGACGAAGCTAGCCCAATAAGGGCGATAAGAAAACTGGTTCGAGGAATTGAGGAAAACGAGGCTGCTGGATGGAACCAGGAGCTTGCATGGTGTCTTGGATTTCGTAAGATTATTTTGGAATCAGACTCTTTAGTGGTTGTGTCTCTGATTGGTAAGATAGCTTACTATTTGTTGCTCCCTTACGGTTTTATGTTTTCGTTTCCCTCATTGGACAAATTAAGACTTCTTCCTCATTCTGTCATTAGCTAGCAAGCTCATCCGCTGTTGCGTGCCATTATTATGGCATAAAACCTGTGCTATGAGCCTGTGAGCTTGATGGTTTAATTCAGCTAAAACAGCCAGAGACTTGCAGATTCCCATTTGCAAGTAGATTTTGTTCCTGTTCATGAAAGCATGATGAAGTCACTTTCATGTTATCTCTTATACAAGTTACGCATGACACTGTAAACAAATCTGCTTCCTTGACCAAAACACAAGACAGCGCATCATTTCTATTAGGACATTACACACATGGGTTAAGAGGATATCTGGTGCCGCTTATAACGGGACAGTCTTTGCTTCTTCTTGTTTTTTTTTTTTTTTTTAAAAAAAATCACTACTCTGCTGACCTGTTGTGTTGACTCAAGGCATTCATCGGATTTTAAGACGCTGTTTGTTTGGTAATGTATCTGCAACTACACCTATCAGGGTTTGGTAAAGCAAGCAAAACTGATTTTGCTTAGTAGGACATCCTAATTTTTGCTGCCCGGCCGTAGGATTGGAGAATTTTGCTGCTTCTGGGTATTTTTAAGGAATAGTGGAACATGGATCCACTGTCGCACTGTTCAATTTTTTTTTTTTTTAAAAACTAGTGAGAAAAGTTTAGTTTTTTTTTTTCTCAAAAAACCAGTGCAGTTAATTGTGAACAATATTTTTATTTTTATTTTAAAAAAAATTAGTTTAAGGTGAATTAAATTTACTCGTACTGTAATCTCAATTTTATCCCTGATAATATTTTACCTAATTTTATTGCACGCTCAAAAAATCATGAAAACTGTAGTTCTTGTCGAATGACTTTTGTACGTAATAAAATTGTAAATTTTTTTAAAATAATTGTGTTTTACTCGAAAAACTAGTATTTAATTGTTGGATAGATTTCGTATGTAATGACATTGCACATAGTTTAATGGAATAATAAAAAATATTTGATATTAATATTATTTATTTCATGATGTAATAACAGTAGTTAAATGTATAATATTTAAATTAAAAATCATTAATATTAATATATATATTTTTTAATTATTTTATAATCTCAATTTGAAAAGCATTTTTTTAACCAAACACATTAAACTACTTTTTGTTCAACCTCAATTTCAACCACAGTTTTAACCAAATATATATTTTTTCAAACCAACCTCAACTAAAAATACTTTTTATAAAACAATTTTTTTAAAACCACAACCACAACAGCAACCGCAATACCAAACACACTCTAAATCACAAAAACTCATGTTTATAACTAGCACGGTAGTAATTTATCGAGTTAACCTAAACTTGGAAGACCCAATGTAGATTTTTTATATAATTTTTTTATTTTTTTAATAAATTTAAAAAATATATAATTAATTTATAAATACTTAGCTTCACATATTTTTTTTTATAATCTACATCTACATGAAATTTTTTATTAATTTTTCAATGTGAATTAATTATATATAACCTACATCTATATATAAAATATTATTTTATAGTGTATATTTATATGCATTGATAACTTATTAGTTATTTTTTTTTATAATATATATTTATATGCATTGTTTCAAAACTTTTCCATATAAAATATTAAAACCTCAAATATTATTTTTTTTCAAGTTGATTCAGGTCAACTTGTACACGACCTGTGACCTAGCTCCTTACCTCAACATTAGACCGAGTTTAATAACTATACTCTAATCATCGTCATCGTAAAAAATTAAGAGTTTTAGGTGGTATCTGATATTGTTATTCAACTGTATTTTAAAAAAGAATAATTTTTTTTAGTTTTGAATTGATTTTTTTATTTTATGATTATTTTTAGATATAAAAAATAATATTTTTTTTAATATATATATATATTATTTCAATATATATTTTAACCTATAAATCCTTTAAAAAATAATATTTACCTGATGACGGTCACTTCTCCCATAGACTTTTTTATTATAATTGAAATTTATATAGAATTCTATATTTTGAATATTTGTCTTGAAATAATATTTAAATGACACACTCAGTTTCCTCCTCCTCCCAAAGTAGTTGTTTTTCAAGAAAAACAGTCAACACCACCACTTCAAGAGACCACTAGTCGCCGCCATGGCCGACCACCACCACCATCACCATCAGCACCGTCCTAACCGCCTATCCGTCCCTCCACGAACCGCCACCACTACCTTCACCTCCATCTCCTCAGCCACCCCCACCAAATCCAGACCCTACCCATACACCTCGACGACCCCAATCCCAACACCATCAAAACACCGACTCTCCTCCCTTCCTTCCAAATCCTCTTCAAATTTCTCCTTTTACTTCCTCTTCCTCCTCTTCTCTCTCCGCTCCCTCTACTCTCTCCTCCCTTTCCTTCAATCCTCTCCTTCCTCCTTCAATATCTTCCCTTTCGCTTTCCTTGTCTGTCTCCTCTCCTTTCTTTTATCCCTCTCTTTCTCTTTTTTCTTCTCCCCTTCCTCCTCCTCTAAAACCCCTTTACACTTCAGAACAAACCCTAACCAACCCATCTTTTCTCTCTCCTCAATCTCCCAATCACAACACAGGCTCTTGTTTTCCAAATCTCTCCTCCTTACTGTTGTTTTCCTCATCAGATTCCAAGCGCTTCGATATTGTGGGACTGCTGCCATGATTCTCGCTGAATTATCCGGTAGTGTTGCGGCCGCTCGTTTTGTTACTGATCGGAGGAGAAAGAATAGTAATTTTGGTGTAAGCACCCATAAATTACCTGGGTTTATTTCCCTTTTTGTCGGCTTGTTTTTGCTTTCAATAAGTTGGGATCGGATTGATTGTTTCCCATTTTCCATTGGTTTCATTGATAAATATGGGATTTCGGTTTTTCCTAGAGAGAATTGTTTTAGGATTTGGCCAATGGTGTTGCCTTTTGTGTCTGGTTTCTTGGGGTTTTATGAGCGTGTTTCTATGAATTGGGGGACAATTAGAGCATTAGACCAAAAACGGGTTCGATTGATTTCTTTGTTTTATACCACAATTATACTGTTTATTCCTGCTGCTGTAAGCTTTATAGTGTTTGAAAGTGGTAATGGCGATGGAAAAGGTGTTTCTATTGCAAGTTTAGGTTGGCCTCTGGCGAATACTGTTGTTTTTGGGGTTCTTTTGAGTGAGAATTGCAGTGATGATGGGAAATTAGTGGGTTCTAAAGATTTCCGGAGAGAGTTTTTTGTTACATTTGTTTGCACGGTTGTTTTGGAGCTGTTCTATTTCCCTGAGCTTTCTCTTTGGGGGCTTTTGATATGTGGTTTCTTGCTGTATTTTGGTGTTAAAAATTTGGACTCTATTCATTCACATTATCCTGAATTAGGAATGGATACACCTCCCAAGGTATTTAGTGGTTTTATTATGAAGCCTATCCGCCACATTCTGAGCGAGAGAAAGTCCCGTAAGATTGCACTTTTCCTTTTGATTAATACTGGTTATATGGTTGTCGAATTTGTTGCTGGGTTCATGAGTAATAGTCTTGGATTGATATCAGATGCTTGTCATATGTTGTTCGATTGTGCTGCTTTGACAATTGGTCTATACGCTTCTTATATCTCCCGGTTGCCTGCAAATAATCAGTTTAATTATGGTCGGGGAAGGTTTGAGGTTCTGTCAGGATATGTTAATGCTGTTCTTCTAGTTCTTGTTGGAGTACTAATTGTATTGGAGTCATTTGAGAGGATTCTGGACCCTCAGGAGATATCAACTAATAGTCTTTTAACTGTTTCGATTGGAGGACTTGTTGTGAATTTGGTTGGTTTGGTCTTCTTTCATGAAGAGCATCATCATGCTCATGGTGGCTCTGGATCATGCTCCCACTCTGACTCTCATGCTGACTCACATGCTGACTCTCATTGTCACCACCATCACCACGATTCACATGACCAAGAAAAGCATGATGAACATGCCTCTGTTTCCCATGAATGCCATGAGAAGTCTTTGGCTAGCCATGATGAACATCATGAACACCATCTTTGCGATCACCAGAGCATTATAGACAGCTGTAAAATCGGGAGTTCCAACAGCCATGATCCCCACGATAATGCTCATGACCATGACCACTCCTCCCATGCTCACCATCAACATGAGCACTGTGATCATTCACCTGATCACAGATGCCATGACCATCATCATCATGCCAATCCTCAAGAACTTCAATATTTGGATTCTAAAAGTGATTCTTCTTTGGGAAAGAGTGGTTCCCAACAAAGGACACCAGTATCTGGACAAGAGGAACCAAAAAAACACCACCATCACCACATTGACCACAACATGGAGGGAATCTTTTTGCATGTTCTGGCAGATACGATGGGAAGTGTTGGTGTTGTTTTGTCTACTCTCCTAATTAAGTACAAAGGATGGCTTGTTGCTGACCCTGCCTGCTCAATATTCATTTCCGTTTTAATCGTATCTTCAGTCATTCCGTTGCTCAGAAACTCTGCTGAGATTTTGCTTCAAAGAATTCCGAGGACTCATGAGCAGGATCTGAAAGAAGCCATAAATGATACCATGAAGATAAAGGGGTTACGTGGCATTCAGAACTTGCACTTTTGGAGCTTTACTAACACAGATATTGTTGGTACTCTGCATCTTCATGTCTCAGACAAAATTGACACAGAATCTGTGAAGGCACAGGTTTTAAACACTTTTCAGGATGTCGGAATCAAGGATTTGACAGTGCAGGTGGAACGTGGCAAGTAATTACATTGTCAGCTGTCCCCGAGCGCTCATCTTTTTGAAGTATTTAAGAAACGCGTGATTATCTGGCAGTTCATGAATTCCAGATGAGATCTTTTGGGCAGTTCATGTAGTGCCAGCAGCAGGATGCGCTAGTGTTTATTGCCTTTAAGACCAGCATGTCTTCCAATTGTGAAGGATACTGAATTTTGTTGAATTGGTTAGCACACATGTATTCTAATGAGCCTGTGAATTTAATGGTTACGTTTTAGCTAAAAATAACTGCAGTGATAATGTTTGAGAACTAACCAGTAGAGGGGCATAGGCGTGCTTGCAGTTGCAAGGAGTCCCTGTTCTTTCAAGAAATTGTTATCGGTCATGAAGGCAAGCTGAAGTTAATTTGGGTGACCCTTTCCTTCCATCTTATTCAGTGATGTTATTATTTTACAAGACATTAGGTTGCTATAAATCTAACGAGTGCAGTGTATGTATATCATGCTCAAAGAATCTATATAAACACCTGTTGCTGGTTCAAGAGTCTGCAACTACTTTCATTATCAGTTTATCACTTTCTATCTTTAATTTCTCGACGACAACCTATATTATCAGTTTATGTGTACTTGTTCATGAAGATGAACTTTTTCTCAGATAAGTTTTATCCTTTAATTCTTTTAAATACCCATTTATATCAAATGAGTTTTATTCTTTCAAATGAATTAATTAATCAAGGTCTATATCTGGTTGGAATATATGAAATTCATTTTAGATTTGATGGTCTCAAGCTGTTTGTTTGAGTCAATATTATATATTGCTTCTACATGATTGGTAGGAGCATCTTATTATTTTCAGCTTTCTTGCAAGGTTAATATCTTATTAATGCCTAACTATTTTACCAAATCTACGAATTTATTATGTTTTTTAAGTTTTAGGTTGAGCATCTCATGTTATAGCTTTCAATGTTAATTTGTGGTTCTTAAACTTTTGAAAATCAAATTTTTTTCTATAAAATAAACACTCGTTACTTAATAGGATGATAAAAATAATATCTAAAAGTTACTTTTGTATCTTATAAACTTCTATTTATCTCATTTTATCCGTGCCTTTTTAGTTATAATATGCTTCATATAAGTATTATATCCTTAAATATTTAAATATGATAAGTTTAATATTCTATCTTTTTAAATATTATATGGAATTTTATTTAAAAGATAAAAATAAATGTCGTATAGCTCTATGAAAAATTTACATGGTTTATCATGTATCACACCATTTCAAACTTCATTATATTACGACATTTCATAAAAATATCTATTATAAGAGAATCGTATTCTCTTTAGATATTATTGAAATTTTTAGCTTAAATATTCACCATCTAAATATTTCTGATATTCATTCCAATTTGTTTTCAATTTTAATTTTAAATTATTTGAATATTTTTATAGAAGAAATCCAAATATCATTGCAAACATATATAGGAATATATACAAGTATCCAGTTTCAAATATATTATTCCAACAACCACAACCTAAATCTTTGGACTAGTGCAAATCTGAAGTCCCATATTACCTGTCACCTAATTTGCCCCAGAAACCTACAAAATTGCATACCCCTCTTTCAAACTATAACTACCTAGCTATAGGATGGAAACAAACTATACAAATGGAACACAAGGCAATGGGAAAGAAACGACAATGAGATCAACGAAGTTTATTCTGAGCAACAGCCTGGCATAACTCCTCCTCATAGAATAGAACCCTGTTAGAAGCCACAGATTTGCAAAGGGGCTTTGGCAGGGTGGACGGCACCATGCATCTTGAAGACAATGTTGAATCTTGGAAAAGAACCGCAGCAATACTCTTCATCTCAGTTATTTTGATGCGAGAAGGTGGCCGGGGACCATGCCTTGGAGCTTTTGGGGTATGTGGAGTTGACATGAAAATGCCCTTACCACTCCCCTTGCTGCAATGTGCAATGGTCATTCAAACATCGCAAGTACAAAACTGGATGAATTAGCAACTTCAAAAATAATTATAAGAGGAAAAAAAAAACCTTGTGCTTTTGGATGCCTACCTCATAAAAGGCCAGTGTTCAGTAGGCCGTGGGGTCATTGTCAGTAACATCTCCTGTCGAGAGCGATCTGGTGTTGTGTAATTGAAATGAAATTGCCTTGCAAGCAAAACCTGCTCTCAACAAGCATTAACAGGTTCACTCTTCAATTCAACTCTAACATCAGTGGATTAAACACAGAGAGAGAAAGAGAGACTTACAGCTTTTCTAACTCTCTGAGAAACATGGAAAACAGCCCTCAGCTGGTCATGGTGCAGGTGACAGAGTATTTTAACCTCAAAAGAAACAAACAAACAGGAATCAACATACAAATAATGAGGCGTAAGAAAACATTTGAGAGGAATTAAGGGCAAAGCTGTGTGTTCAGGAGCAGGTATCAAACAAAATAAAGTGATCCATTCTTTCTTGATTTAAGAAGGATTTCACAATTCCTATGCAAAGAACATCCTTCCTGTCATCAACATAATTTAAGCATGTCTCAGTCATTGGGTTTTGGCAGAATTCGTTAGTGGATAGGCCAAGGTATCAAAGAGACACAGAGAAACAGAAAAGCAACAATTGAGTTACATATATACAAGAAACAGATAAAAGACGAACCATGATAAATGACAGGTGGCTGCATAACATTTACAACACTTTGGGAAAATTGATAGTATATCCACTTTCACCCTCATTGAATTTCAATCTATAGCACTGCAATTTAAGATGCCTACCATCCTATTGGCTGATCATTTGAGCATCAAGAGTTAAATTTTTCTTTTTATATATCAAGAAAGTAGAACTTCCATAAACTTGCCTCTCCATTACAGCTTCAGTGACAAAATAACAACGAAGCACATAACAAAATAAAAATTATTCTCTCCAAAGCATCTCTAAACAACTTTATAAGATGCCAAGATGGCGCTTCACATATACATGCAGATGCTTTCAACTTACAAATGTATTAGCATTAGCATCTATAAAAAAAACATCTCGCAAATAAAGAAATGTGATGTGAAATTTGATAAGGTTTTATCTTTTTTTGGAATCTATAAGATCATACCTCCATAGCACATCCAGCTCTCTAACTCAAATATTGAAATTCCTTCATGTTCCTAAATATTTCCAGGATTTCCAACCTACTTTAATTTAATTTAACTTTCTAAAGGGAAACATGCAGGGTAACATATTCATATCTGTACTATTCTAGATCTTGATTTTCATAGTGTAATTACAGAAGCATATCCAAGGATTAACAAGTCCACAAAAGCTAAACAAATAGAAATTCCTCCATATACCATGCTCAGGAATGAGTATTACCAGCAACTCCATGGGAAGAGACTCAAGTCTAGACTCGGTATCACAATCTTCAATCCGAGGGGTCTTTGGTGTCCTCGCTAAATGATTTTGTTTGAGCAAATCCACGGGTGATAGCATCAAGGGGCTTTTATCAATAGTTGGATGATGCTGTTTACACAAACCCACAGGTGATAATAACAAAGGGCTTTTATCCATAGCCCTGTCTTCGACCACCAGCTCATCATCATCCCCCACCTTCTTATTGCCAAACACAGCAACCCTCTTTTTTCCAAGATCGGTACATGACTTCGCTGCTGACGCCTTGCTATACTGAAGCTGAGCAAGCGCACCTGGCTTCAAATACCTACTGCTTGAGCTCCGTAACCGCCTTTTTTGCTTTGGGGTCTTCAAATTTCCATCCTTAGGAGACACTTTACCCATAATAAACCCTCTTTCCCCTTCTCAAATATGTTTCCAATTGTTCCAATTTATTCCCTTTAATGTTAACATCCAATAATGAAATAAAAATAAATTAGAAATCCATCATTAATCAATGTCTGAAAAGACAATTTGAATTAATCACTTTAATAAGCCCGCAAGATGAGACTAAATACCAAAAGAAACAATTACAAAATGAACATAGAAACTGAACTCATATAGATTAAAGATTCTCTCAACTATCCCCAATTAATTAACCAAACCTGTCAATAAAGCACCAGAAATACATATTCAACACAGACAAAAGCCCAAGAAATGAACAACAAAACCATATATAAATTGCTAAAAATCACATTAATCATGGCAGAATAAAGAAAAAACTTAAACAGAAATATTAACTTAAAACCCTAATTTACTGCAGTCCGTAATAAACAAAACATAAAAGCCAAAAATGATCAAATATAAATCTAAAAAGAAAATATCAATCAATAAATCAAGAGAAAAGAAGAAGAAGAAGAAGAAGAAAGAAATGCTAAATAACCTGAAACTCAGAAGAGGTCACAATCCATGGAAATAGAGAGACCAAAGCAGAAATGAGAGAATTTGAGAGAGAGAGAGAGAGAGAGAGAGAGAGCGAGAGGGAGAGGGAGAGGGAGAGGGAGAGAGGGAAAGTTGAGGGAGAGGGAAAACAATTGGGGCCGCTAGGGTTTGCTTGGTTCTTTATTTGAATTTTATTTTTGATTGCCCGCCAAAATTTTCAAGTGGGAGATGTTAAAGCAACTCGAGTTTCATGAAAAGACTGGTGGTTAAGTGTTAACGTGGCAAGTTATAGTGTTGGGGTGATGGAATATGAGTGTCTTGTCTCTTTGATTTTAGCGGTGTCCTCAAGCGATAATTACGATCTCTTGGATACTCTGATTAGTTGTTCTGTTTTAAGTTTTAAAAAATGGATTTGATGATTAATTTAATATATTAATCTTGACAATTTTGAGAAAGCGGGGCCCACGTCATTTAAGAGATTAAATGCTGTAAAGGACAATTTAAGCCATCCATGTATCCATTAAATTTGCGTGACTGGCGCTCTTCTGACTTGAATGCAGAGGGCGTTGAAGTACTTTGATAATGAAATCTTTTTGAATAAATTAGACGGTGATCTAAAATAATATAGAGTGGGTCAATGCCTCAAGGGCCTATTGACTCTCCAATCGATGGCCCATCAGGCCCAATTCAGTTTCAACAATCTCTTGGATACCCTATAACTCTTTTTATATTATGGGCTTGGTTGTAAGCCTAGACATTGATCATTTTGATTACCACCATGAAAAACATTGCTATTTGCCCATTTAATTAACAATAAGTATATAATTTAGTGTTACTCTTCTTTGAAAACATAAGTGAGGAAATAGATTTTCTATGGGGTGGAATATTTTGATTATAATTTAAACCATCTATGATAAAAGAAAAAAATATAAAGTGGTAATTTCAAATGTAGTGGAATGTGGTAATTTTTTGTTTTTTTTAGGGAAAAAAATAGATGTAAAAATAAAGTTGACGACATGGAATAACGTTTGTCATACATGTGTATACCTGGAGAAAATATATTAGGGCTAAACTTGTTAACGTGAAATCACTCCACTGTTTGTCATGTTTGTTTTGCGTTTCAAAAACGTTTTTGAAAAAAATTAAAAATTTTTATTTTTTTATTTGCTTCAAATTAATATTTTTTAGTATTTTTAAATCATTTTAATACGCTGATGTCAAAAATAATTTTTAAAAAATAAAAAAAATATTATTTTGATATATTTTCAAGTAAAAAAACACTATAAAAAACAACCGCAATCACATTTTCAAAGTGAGTTTTTCCCTGACGAGATATGACTTCGAATCACAAGTGAGATGTCAACCGTAATACAAAACAAACGAATTCAAGGAGAGGTGTGATAGTTGGCGGACACGGCAATTGACTTGGGAAAAAAAAGACTTGAATTGAACAGATTCTTCGTTTTTTTTTAAGAAATATTCTTTGATGATAATCTAGTAAGGTGATGTTGTTTCCAAATTATAATGAAATTATTTAGTGTTTAAACAGTGGTTAAATTAAAAATAATAATTTTTTTAAGAAACAAAAACAACAAGAGCCAAGGACGTGGTTGGCCTAGTGATTATTCACCTGAGAAAAATTATAAATTTGGAAGAACAAGAGTGGAATGAATGGCAAACATTATAATTTATATTGGTTTTTTTAAATAAATTGCACGGGCTTGAGTTTTTAAGTGAATGTATTTGTTTCATGTTTCTATGGTAATATCTACTAATACCTTGTTTGTTTTAAGAAAATCAAATTCTAGGAATTCATTTTCCTCATTTTTTAATGTTTGGCAACCATCCGGAAACTTGGTCAAAGGAAAATTAATTCCGGTCAACAAAAAAAACTTACTTCACCCGCAGGAAAGTGTTTTCCTTTCCTTGTCAAAAGGAAAACACTTTCCTATCTTTACTGATAAAACACATCTGAACCCCTCTCTGCATCTCTGTCCAAAAACAATTGAAAAGAAAGAAGATTTGAGAATCACACTCTTCATTTCAGGTATTTTTTCCCTCAAATTTCTCTATTATTTTTCTATATTATTTCCTTTATGTTTTTATCTTCTTCGTATTTTTTAGACCTGCAAGAATTATAGCTAAAAATCCTTGATCTTGTTTGTCTGTTCCGAAAAACACTATATATTTTCTCTGTTTAATTTATTTTCTGCCTGTATTTCTCTATTTAATTTATCTTCTGCCTGTCAATTTTTTTCCATACCCAGTTTTCTTCTTCATCTCCTCGTCACAGTAAAAAATGCTCACAGAAAAACCCAACCAATTTCATCACAATCAAGCCATAAAAAACACATTTTTTCTTACACATTCGGCAGCTTCTTGAGAGAAATAAAAATCCCCAAACAAGACCCAACCAGCCCCTATCCTGTTTCCCTGTCACCGGATCCAGCACAAAGAGAGTGACGCAAACCGCAAACAGGAGGGGAAACTGTTGGGTGAGAGAGGGATGAGAACTGGGGATGAGGAGCAGATCAGTGATAGGCGAGAGAGAACAGGGGAATGGTGATGGTGTCCTGCCCATTGAATCTGTAATGGTGTCCTGCTTCTTCAGAGAACAGGGGAATGGTTAGAGAGAACCGAGAGAGAGCAAGGGAAGAGAGACAACCGAGAGAGAACGATCAGTGATAGGCGAGAGAGAACGAACAGTGATAGGCGAGAAAACCAAGGGGAATTAGGGGAATTTCAGAAACTGAATGAGGGGAATGAGAGGGGAATTTGAGAAACCGAATGAGAGAAACCGATTGAGAGGGGAATAAGAAACCGAATGAGATGGAAATGACAGTGGAATGAAACCGAATGAGATGATGTCTTTAATTAGTTATGGGAGAGAGTTAGAGATAGGCGATAGAGAACAGAGAAAACGATGGGATTTTTTTTATAAAGCAAAGGTATAGGCTGCTGTAGTTTGTTCATGTGGTTGTAGTAGAACGCGGCACAGATCATGAGAACGAATTATACTATATTTGTAATTTTAGTTATAAATTATGTGTCTAATAGCGTAATGAAATATAATGTAATACAACTCTAAGTAGATATTGTTCCTCTAAAAATAGAGATTAACAATAAAATCTCCCTAATTTGTAACTGATGATTGGGTTGATTAGTTTTTTTATCATACAAATATTATGGACCAGCCTTGCCCACCTATTAGTGCTTAAACTCAACAATCTCCATGGTTATAACTAACAAATCAAAATAGAATTGAATTGAACCTAGCCATGAACTCGATCGTTTTACTTAAAAAATATTTCACATGCTTATTTCTATATAATATGATATGACATATATAGTTATATTTTATAAAATAAGCTATGTAAGAATATAGCATATAATAAAAAAAAATCATCATTATACTTTTTAGATTTCATTCTTTTATTGTAAGTGATTAAATATTTATATTAAATATTTTAAATATATTAGATAAACTTGAAAAAAAAATTAATTCATTAATAAATTATTTTCCAGTCCATTTACCAAATACTGAAAAGTATTTTTCAGTTTATTTTCCATAACACTACCAAACATCAAAAAATACTTTCTCAAAATTCACTTTTCAGGAATTCACTTTCGCAAATAAACAGAGTCTAAAGGACAGATTAAAATAAGAGTTACATGTTAAAAACAATTAAATTGAAGTCGTTGTAAAAAACGACGACGGCAAGTTGAGGTGATTTCTCAATAAAATGCACTACAGGGCCACGCGAGTAGACATGGTAGTCAGGGGCACGAGTGGGTGTAAAATGGACCTTACCTTTTCCCTCTAGATGGAGGCTTTATTTTGTGATATTGATTGATCAGCCTCTCCATTCCAGACACTGATGTGTAAAGGAAACAAGACAAGTAGAATTGAAGTATTTCGTTTTCATAATTAATTAGTTCTTCTAAGAATTGGATTCCTTAATTGGGTCTTCAACGTATAACAAACAAAATGCTGCTCTTTTTAAGATAATTTGTCTTTCTTGTTAACAATTCATGATGATTTTGTTTTTTGCTATTTAAAATTTTTTAATTATTTTTTTATAGATTTTGTATCGATGTTAAAAATAAATTTTAAAAAATAAAAATATATTATCTTAATATATTTTTAAATAAAAAATATTTTAAAAGCAATTATTACTATGATCTAGGCATTATTTCGGTCCTGTTAAAAAATTTAAAATTTTTTTATTTTTTTGTTTTAAAATTAATATTTTTTTGGATATTTTCAAATCATTTTATTATGTTAATATAAAAAATTATTTTTAAAAAATAAAAAAATATTTTTTTGATATTTTTTCAAAGTAAAAAATACTTTAAAAAATATCTATAACTATACTATTACAAGAGAAAAAAATCCCTGAAATACCTCATCGAGGATTGTCAAATACGAGTACCGGGCCTTTTTCCCGGCCATTGAATGTGTGGTCCCTGGCAAGGAAAGCTAAAGCTTAACTGCCCGGTGGGGTGGTAGCTTGGAGGCCGGGATTTGCTAGTCAAAGGAACTTGTCAACTCTGTTATGATTAAATGCAACGTTAAGCCAAAACTATCTTCAATTTTAATCAACAGCAACAAGCAATGGTACCAAACAAAATTCTCTCCCCCTCCCCAGCATCATGACAAAGACAACTAATAATATCTCATTCTGTAGTCTTTAGCTTGTGTATTGACACAAGTATAAAACAGTACACTCAATGCTGTGGACAACGATAAATGTAACTTGCATTTCCAATCCGTGAAAATGTTGCAAGACCTTCGGGTTCTTACCATCAATCGGATAACCGGTTGACAATGACACACTACCAAAAAAATTATTAAATATAAATAAAAAGGGTTATTGAAAAAATATTTATGTTAGTTTGCATAATTTTATTTTCTTTATGAGATCAAGATAAAAATAATAGGTGGATTAACTTCTAGTTCTAGTAACATGCAAGTAGCTGTAGATAATAATCGTAATTGTTATAAGAGTATGATTATGGATGCAATGAGAATGAATTAAGGTTATGCAGGTAAATGTTCAATTGTAGATGAAGAACTAAATACAGATGTAACTAGGTTTTTGAAACTTTTGAAAGATTCTGATGAACCATATGGGATGGGTGCATAAATTACAGTAAATTATCAGTCGTTGCACATGTGTATACCATCAAGTTAGATCATAGGCCGAGTGAGGCCAATTACATTGGAATTATCGAATGAGCGATAAGCATTTTACCTAAAAGAATTAAGTTGAAAGATAACTTTTATGTTGTTAAATCCATGATAAAACTCATTGGCCTAAAATACCATATAAAATTGACACGTGTCCAAACTTTTGCATGTTATACTACCATGAAAATGTAGATTCGACTGAGTACAGAACTTGTGGGCGTGCTCATTATAAACTTAAAATTGATAGGGAAAAAACTCTTATCACGCATAAAAAAACTGAGATACTTTATAATCACTTCTAAATTGTAAAGGTTATTCATGTATACAAATATTGTTGAACACATAACATGGCATCATTCATATTATACGATGGATGAAGTCATGGTGAAGCCTGGAAATAGTTTAATAGGGTGCATCCTCAGTTTTCAATAGAACCATGGAACATACGTGTTGGGTTATGTACAAATACATTTAATTTGTTCGGGTCATTTGTTGCACCTTATTCTTGTTGACCAATGATACTCATGCTTTACAACTTTTCATTGGGGATGTGTGTGAGGTTGAAGTTCATGTTCTTATCTACGGTTATACCTGGTCCTAATAATCCAAGTAGAAATATAGGTGTTTATCTTCGATCGTTGATTGATTAATTGAATCAATTGTGGTCATTCAAGACTTTGACGTATAATGTCTTAAGGAAATAGAATTTTTAGATGAGGGAAACTTTAATGTGGACTATCAATGATTTTTTGTGTGAATGCAATGGTTTTTAGTTGGAGAACATATGGAAAATTAGAATATACATACTGTATGGAAAATAACTACGGCCTTCACCTTAATAAATTGTGGTAAAATATCTTTTTTTTATTGCTATGAGAGGTTCTTTCCAACTGATCACAAGTAGATAAAGAACATAAATGATTTCTTTGTAGGTATAGTTGAAAAAGATGTTGCATTGTTGGTACCGTCGGGTGAAGAACTGTATGACATGATCTCACAGTACAAGGGCATTGTGTTTGGTTTTTAATTTGGTAAGTAGAAGATTCTTGGTTTTGGTGTGACCCATAATTGGGTAAGGAAAAATATTTCTTGGGAACTCTCTTATTGAAAGACTAATCTCCTCCCACATAATATGGATTTCATGCATATAAAAAAGAATGTGTTTGAAATTTTTTTTATGTGACGATGAACGTTAAAGGAAAAACAAATGACAACATAAAGGTTAGGTGATATACCATTTTTTTTATCAAATAGGTGGGAATGTTAGTGGTAGTTTGAATTTACTATGTTTGGGTCCTGAAAGAAAGGTCAAGTACTGTAATAAGTATTTTGTCAATGTACATGTCTTTTATATTGAAGAGTATGGTAAAGGTAGAAAGTCCTAAATAGTGGAGTTTATGTTAAGAGATCAATTTCTAATGAGTTTGAAGATAATTATCAATGCGAAGTTAGAAAAGTTGACTAAATTGCAATATCATAATGAGCATAATAGAGTTTTTTTATTCAAATATTATTGATATGATACTACCGATAGAGGAATTAGAGTAGATCTCCACCATGGTTTGGTCAATTAAAATAAACAACAGTTGATAATTTTTTAATAATTAATTTACTTGAACAAATAAAATTTCAGGTTTACAAATGTAGAGGTTGCTCGCACGATAACATCATCAATGAAATTGGTGATGAAAGTGCCTTTGTTTTAGCGGAGTCAGGTTTCTAAAAATATTGAATGAAGGCCTATGACTGATGTTTGGTTCAGAAAGTTCAAGGTTACAATGTCATTAGGTTTCCAAAAATACATAAACATTTTTAATATTTAATTCAATTAATTTTTTAATTTCAATAAACTAATAATTTTATGAAATTGACGTATAAGAAAAAAATTTACTGGGATGAGGTTGACAACGTTGTTGGCAGGAAAGTATGGAAAAATCATAATGTGATTAGGTAAGATTGAATTCAAATTGTGATATTTTTTAATGTTAAAATTTTGTTTCTTATAATCTTAAGTGATAATTTTTTTCTTCGAACCAGGATGTGTGATTTCTGGTACAAAACCCAGGAAAAAAAAAGAATCATGCAAAAGAAAAAGGTCTTCCGAACTAGGAAGATGCGGCCATGTGGAGGGATTTCAGACCTCTGCACATCTCAAAGGGTATCTAGGATGCTTATATCCAACACGTGATGTCTGAGCGTTTATTGTAGCGGTCGCAATCCGATGCAGATAACCAAACCAAAGAGATTCATGGTTCCATTACCATGCACATCATCGAATCCATTATGTTAGTTTTGCATGCAAAATAGATGGTAAGATTTTGTTTTATAAGATAATATTTTTAATTGTTGTATTATATGAAAATTTTTAACTAACAATAGCTTTCATTTGTAGGCTACAGTGCTTGGATGCAATCCAAAACCGTTGGAGCTTTTTGCTAAAACTCACGTGTGAAATGAGGATCGTTGGAAAGGGGTGCAACAACTTGTGGATAACCAACCTCAGAAGTTCATGGTAAGTTGGATTTTGATAATTTTTTTATTAAGTTATTATTTTAAAAAATTTGCTAACTTGTTTTTTTGTAGAAAACATATAACACTCAATTACATGAGAGATATGAGGACGATCATTTAACCCATCTGAAACTTAATCTGAATTTTTGGTTGGAGGCTGGATCATCTTATGGACATAATAGAAATTGGGTTTATGGTATCTTCAATACTATAGCCGAGTATATACGAATGGGCTATAGTGTATCGACCTTTGGTTCCTTGCAATCGGGATCGAGCTAGCAATCTTAGGGACCTATTAGCAACCTTCATTGTTACATGTGGCCAACCTTTTCGCCCTCCTGGTTTTAGTAAATATCTGTCTCCGCCTTCTCTTCAGCTTTTGTCCATTGGATAAATTGTATTCAATAATATTTTTAAAATTAATAATATAATTTTGATTTTTTATTTGATTTTATATCTTTATTTCTTTTTTGTATTTTTTATTTTATTTTATTTAAAAAATATTAAATACAATACTGGTGGAATAACTGATGGAATTATAATCACTGACAGAATGACCGACTGACTAAGTCCCTCGAAGAGTTCCAGAGAGTTGGGAAAAAAATTACAGGACTTTGTTACTATTAGATGTAATTCTTTGATTGTTTAATTCTGTCGGTAATATGCATATGATCACCGATGAACTTACCAACGATTTATTTTGTCAGTAATATGCCATAATCACCGATGAATTTACCAACAGAATCAATTCCGATAATTTTTTTGTTTAGTACACTATTTCTCTCTATAAATATATTGGTGGTTATATTACTGATAGAATGACTAACAGAATATAAATCACTAACGATATGTTTTTTGTTGATATTTGTTTATATGTGATTTTGCCAATGATTTTTTTTTCTGACTAAATTAGTATTTAAACACCGACAGAATATCACGTCGGTGTTATGTAAAATCCCGGTGGTGAAATTTTAGTAAAATTATGGATAGTAGAATATGAACTCCAGGAGCTATATATTTGTAAATATTATGAGAAATATGTTTTGGTTTCTCAATTTGCGCGTCTATACACTAGAAACGTTTGTATATTTCAAAAAAACAAAACACACAGACAATTATTCGCGCAAGGGAAAGAAAATTGTAGCAATATGTTGTTATATATGTGCAGGAGGATGTGAAGCGAAATAATTTAGGGTTTTATCGCTTGGATTATGTGGAATCACGTTGACAGCACTGAGAGGTGCCACGAAATGTTTTGCAGAATCATTGCTGCTGCCACAACCTGGATTCTCGAACTGGTTAAACACTTTTGTAGCACAGCCTTGTTTTATATATCTCACCAACTGCCGTCCATGGTCTTGACTCCCATGTAAATAATACAAAGTTTTTAGTGCACAATATTCCATAATTTTATAATGTCAAATGGTTTTTTGATTTCTGCTTTCCAGCCTTTCATCAGTTTCATGCCCACACTCGTTTTTGTTTTCTAGCAAGGGAGCTCCCATGAACCACCTCTCCAGCAACTTTCTCCGATCTATAACAAACACCACAGAACAACTCTTCATTCATGGATTCCAAGTGTAATATAACTTAAATTGTACCTCCCTTGCATATGCACCAAGAGTTTTAGTTGTTTAACGAATTAAATACACGAACGAAGGTTGCCATGGAGCCAAGTATCGGTCTTTTTTAATTTAAATTATTCCCACAAGACAAGCTTGGGGTTTTGGAACACGGGTTCATTAAGCAATGTGGAATTGGATGATTCTCGACTGGATAGCAACCACTAACCAGTGGATTTAACAAAAAAAAATTAACGATTTAATACATAGAAAAATGTGAGATCATGCTCGTGAACAAGTACCCGTGATGTTAAGCAAATTGGCCCGCAAATTCTTCCGCTTAAAGAAGTGGAAAGCTTTCCTTTCGTTATATACATGTATCCACCGTATGTTTTTTTATATTATTAAAAAAAACTATATTTTTAAATAATTTTAATGTATTAATATTAAAAATAAATTTTTAAAATATATATATATATATTTTAATGTATCTTAAAATAAAAAACACTTTACAAGCAGTCGCTATCAGAATATTAAACACCACTAGTCCACCGCACCTAATAATAGTTTCTCTCTTTCTCATTTTTATACTTAAATGTGATCCATGCACGTGAATTCAAATCTAGACTAGATAAAAAAATAATGAAAAAATAGAAGTGGAAAGCTTTCCTTTCGTTATATACATCTATCCATCCACCATCTCAATATGATGTTTTTTTATATTGCTGAAAATACTATATTTTTAGATAATTTTATTATACTAATATTAAAATTAAATTTTAAAAAATAAAAAAATATTTTAAAATATCTTAAAATAAAAAACATTTTACAATATCAAACACCACCACACCTAATAATAGTTTTTCAATCTCTCTCTCATTTTTATACTTAAATGTGATTCATGCACGTGAATCCAAATCTAGACTTAATGAAAAATGATGAAAAAAAAAAGGTATTAAAAATAAATTTAAAAAAATAAAAAAATTATTTGATATATTTTTATATAAAAAATACTTTAAAAATAATCGTTATCGCAACAACAAACACCACCGCACCGAATAATAGTTTTTTTCTCTATCTCATTTTATAACTAAACGTGATCCATGCACGTGAATCCAAATCCAGACCAGATGAAAAATGGCGGAAAAAGGGAGGCATACTCATGAACTCACCACATGCAGAGGGAGATAAGCAGTGTAGATCAATGAAAGCTTTCCACGCGAACCATGTAATTTGTATCCTAAGAAATCATTTAGGCGAGGTCATCGCAGGGCTGCTTGCTTTTCTTGGAGGGGGCCAGTTGAATACAAGAGAAAACCTAATAATTGTTACCCACGTGTGAAAAAGTCACTGTAGGAGGATTATTGTACAAATTCCTGTAAAATAAATTAACCACCCACCCATCGCTTAAATTGATTGATGGGCTATCTTACTGTTTATGCCATCCCCGCTTTTACGCCACTGATCATTCTCACCTAACTGAACCTTTTTGTATTTTTACTGTATTACAATTGAAAAGGTAAAAACAGCGGGGATAAAACAGATGAATACAAAATTATATCTGTCGGTAATGTAAGGGATGAAATGATTGTTTTTATATTTTATTTGGTTACGTGGGTAAAATAGAATAAAATATTAAAAAATTATATTTTTATTATTTATTTGTATTGTTATTAAATTTATATATTTAAAAAGTAATTAGATATTATTATTACTTACTTTAATTTATATTAAATGTTGAAATCTAAGTTAGCTGGGTTGATCCTCCTAGCTCGTGACTTGAACTTTGTTTCAGGTCGACTCTTAACTCGGGTTTTAAAATTTTGACGATTCATGTTTTTATCCATAAGTTGACTCGGGTTAACCCGTGTTGATCCTTCTAACCCGTGACCTAGGCCTCGCCCCGGTCGATCCCAAGTAGGATTTTAAAACTATGATAATAATAATTTTTATCCTTATATTGATCCGGGTTAACATTATTGATATGCGACCCTGGTCTTACTCCAAGTTGACCCCCGAATCCTGCTTTAAAACTATGATAATAATTACCTTGAGTCGACCTCTAAATTGAGTTTTAAAACTATGACAATAACTATTTTTATCATTGCGTCGACCCGGATCAACAATCAACCCTACTCACAACCTAGGCCTTGCCCCGATTCAATTCTCGAATCGGGTTTGAAAATTATGATAATAATCATTTTTATTTTTATACTGACTCAGGTCAGTCCAGGTCATCCCGACCTATGACCCAAGCCTTGACTAGTGACCCGGGCTTTGCCCCAAATTGACTCATGAGTTGGATTTTAATACTACGATAATAATCTTTTTTATTATTACATGTCTTAGTTATATAATTTTAGAATTAAATTTTTTTTAAAATGATATTTTAGGAGTAAATAATAATAAATATTATTTTTTTAATGTACACTAGTAACCAAACATGTTTTTATTTGTGTAACATTTCCACGATGATGGTACAATCAACAAACAAACAACGGTGATGATAGTGATAACATAGCAACTATTTCATAGCATAAAATGGCGGAATGGATATTTCCCAAGCATATAGGTGAGAGAATTTTATTAGGAAAAAAAGTATTTTTGAAAATAAAAGAAAAACTTACTAAATCGAGGATAGTCAAAGATAGCCAAGGGACAATTTAACTATTTTTTATAATAAAATATAAAGATTAAATTAGAATTCATTAATTTCTTTGATAAAAAAAATGATATCTTTAGCACGTGGGAGTATGGAGTGAGGTTTGAATATAATTGGACTAGAAAAATAGATTAATATTAATATATATTGTCAAACTGCTTAACTAGTCTACTAGAAGAAATTACGTTCGAGAGTTGGTAATCTCAAGGAACCTCAAAGCACGCACTAGAACGAGGCCGTTTAACCTCGAAAGTCATTATGCCATGTTACCAACCTACCCACCACTTTCTGTTTTTTTACCCATTGGGACAGCGAGAGTCGCGCAGGGGTTTTTCTTGCCTAGTTGTGTTCTGCTAGGTTTCTGTTTCTTTCTTTTTTGCCCCTGACTTTTAGGTAGATGATGAGCCCTTGACATCTGGCTGTCTGGTTTGGGTCCCTTTTCAACTCTGCCACAGTGCCACCCCTTGAAAGGAAGTGGACCCGCTCGAGTCCATCTCCACCTGCTAAACAACAATGAGTGCTCGCAATTACACCCACCTTAAAAAAAAAAAAAAAAAAATTAAACAAACAATGAGTGCTCGCAATGGCACCCAGATTAGTATTCGTGTTTTTTAATTACATATATTTATTCACTTTTTAAAACTATAAAAGAGTATAGTACCAGCACGCTAAATGCCAATTGCTATGCCAATAGCCAATCGATGTACGGACACCATCACTTTAGATTTATGAGTTCAACTCACAACAATGAAGATTTTTTATAATGCTACAAGCCAAATTATCTCATAGCATGACGGTAGACGTGGACCCGCGTTATGATTTGGGGCAAGATTTTTTTTTTTAAATGATGTTAAAAAATTATTTTTTAAAACAAAAATAACAATGTATAAAAAATTAAGTTAATTTGGATTAATTTATCAAATTCACAACATAGGTTATGAAATTAAAATAACCCGATAAAAAAACCATTTAAAAAAACAATATCGAATGATAAAATAAATAAATAAATAAATAAATACATAAACAGTGTCAACCAGTGTTACCTCGGTCATTAGACCAGAAGCATCCTATCTAGAAAAATCAAAAAGTCTAATTTTCTACCAATCAAATGTTGAATGATGAAATTAAAAATAAAAATTCAATTACATAAAAGGATCCAAAACAAAACAAAAAACAACAATTAAATGATGAGGATCAAAATTGAAATAAAAAATAAATTAGAGGACAGTTACAATTTTTTTATTAAAGGGTGAAATTGAAAAGAAAAATCAATTTAACAAAAGAACAAACAAATAAAACAATCAAAAGAATGATGATCAAATTGAAAAAAACAATAACATGCACAAATTGGAATTGAAAGGTGAAATTGAAAACAAATTTGAATTTTATAAAAAAAACTTAGAACAAAAAATAGAAATCAAATGAATAAGGATCAAATTTGAAATCTCAATAAATAAAAAGACAAGTCTTAATTTTTACATGATAATGCAATTTTTGGAAGGAGGTGAGAGAAGTGGGAGAAGGAGAAAATGACCATTGACATTACACTGCCACCTCAACACTGTCACGTGTTGCTCTACTAGGAAGATATCGGAGGGTACTCCCAGCTATACGATGAAAAGGGAATTTTGGATGTCGAGAGGGGTCGCATATACTGTCTGAAGGGTGCGGGCACCTTCTACACGTTGATGCATACTTTGCACATGCCAACTAATTTATATATATATTTTATATTTACTCAAATACTAAATTGTCAATTAGTTAACTTGACTATAATAATAAAAAAAACTAGTGTAAAAATATGAAAAAGCCCCTAGACACCAGTTTTAAATTTTTTCTTTCAATGGTATTTTAGTCCTTTCATTGTACTTCTAAAATATGAAAAAAATAATTGTCTATGATCAATTTGATAATGACTAATTTGATAATGACTGATAAACCAGTGAACAAATCAAACGTTGAAAGTTTTAGGTATCACAAGTATAGACATAACAAATCTGAATGTCAAACTAATTTAAATAGTGATGGTAATAGAAAATTTAATTTTGTAGATAAGAAAGATGAAACTTTTTTATTGATGACTTGTCATATGAATGAGAAAAATCATCAAGTTTTATGGTATTTAAACATTGGGTGTAGTAATCACATGAGTAGAGATAAACCAGTCTTATTTGATTTAGATGAGTCTTATTAAGATTTTATGAAGTTTGATGATGAGTTTAAAGTTTCTGTTATAGGAAAAGGAATGGTAGCAATCCAAACTAAGAAGAATATTGTTCATACTATCTCTGATGTTTTATTTGTTCTAGAATTAAAAATAAATTTTCTTAACATTGGTTAACTTCAAGAAATAGAGGTATGGAACTTATATAAAAAACAAAGTATGTAGAATTGAATATGATAAATTGAGCTTAATTGATAAAGTTAACATGACAGAGAATCCATTGTTTCCTATATATATTTAAAATATTATCCATTCATACTTTTTGACGAGATTAAAAGAGAAAGCATGGTTATGAGATTTTCATTGTGAATATCTTAATTTTGGTTGATTGAAAATTTTATATCAAGAAAATATGGTGATGGGTTCTCCTAAAATTCTTACTCCTCAAATTTGTGAAGAATGTGTTGTGAGCAAACAACATTAAAATCAATTTCCACGAGAAAAGTCATGGAGAGAAAGGAAGCCATTAAAGCCTATTCATTCCAATATTTATGGACCAATAACTTCATGTTCTAATGGAATATAATTACCTTTTTTATATGGTTATAATAGGAAAAGAAATCTGAAGCTTTTGAAGCCTTTAAGAGGCGCGAAACACTTTTTGAGAGTGAAGCTAACCAACCAATAAAAGTTCTTCGAACGAATCACGGTAAAGAGTACAAATCACATAAATTTGTAAATTTTTATGAGAGCTATGAAATTTAAAGGCAACTTACCGCAACTTGTGTGCCTCTTCCAAATGGATTTTGTGAAAAGAAAAATGAGTGATTTACCACATAACTTTTGGCATGCATAACTTGAATAAAAGTCTCACACTTGTCGTTCAAGATAAGACATCGAAGGAAGTTTGGAGCAGACAAAGATCGATGGTTGATCTTCTTGGAATATATGTATGCATTACCTATGCTCATATTTCAGATGTTTTTATGCATTCGAACTCATGTCATCATGTTTGATTTTGTTTGAAAACACACATTAAAAAAAAGTTGGTATTTAAAGCTTATAAGCCATCAAAACCTCTTACTCTTAATTGGTATGAGATATTAATATCATTATAATCCTTTAAGTTAGGAGGATTGGGAGTCGAGAGCACATAGCTCGTGCTTTTATCTATGACATCAATGATGATGCTGGCTCAAATCCGCTACATGATTGGCCCATTGAGATGTATTGTCAAAATAGATGGTACATAAAACTTATAAACTGTAAATCCCTCTACTCTCGTAACTGATATAACTGATATGAGATATTAATATTATCATAACTCTCCTCTAGTAAGGAGGTTTAGGAGTTGAGAACAAGTAGCTTGTGTTTTTAATAATAACTCCAATAATAATGTTAATCCAAATCCATTACATGATTGACTTTAAAGAGATATTGTCTCATGTTTAATTTTATGGTCATGTAATGATTTTTTGTCTTAAAAACATAATTTTTAAGAAAATATACGATACTTGATATTTATAAGATTGGAAAATCCATAACTTCTAATCAATTCTTGATATTGATATTATAAAGTTCTATAACTTCATTAGCTTATAATTTTATTGCTGTTTATATTTTTGTTTTATTTATAAAAAAATATTATTAGTTTTAAATTGTATCAAAACCAACAAGTAACATTATTCTAATAAATTAAAAAAAAAACATAGAGAATTAGCCGTAGACCGTCCATGTCAATCATGTGCGTGTGATTCTTTTATATACTTAAAACATGTTCCCGTATGTGTTATGCATGGTGATTGAAATTAAATAATCTCGTTTTCGAAACGGAATATATTTTATGCACTAACCTGCACAAATGGCCAATAAATTGATTCTGAAACAGTCAGAGCCACCCCGCATATCTGTATAAAATCCACTAACATTAATAGACATCCAAAAGACAAACAATTATTCATTGATAATGAAATTTGATTTTTATTATATGGTCGCGAATGAAAATGGAGACGAGTGGAAAAAAACATGGGGGACACGTGTGATGGATGGCATGTGCGCTCTATCATCCTCTTCTACCATAATGGGTCCACATGGGAGTTGCCAGAGAATGGATGTTGAAACTGAAAGCTGCATTTTTGCTGCTCCTGTGGTTCTTGTTGGTTACTGTTTTGACGCTAATACCCCCTTTTTCCTAACTCTGTTAGTTTTTGCAGCTAAATTGTTTCTTAAGAGTTTTTTAATTTTTAATTATTTTTTTACTGTTTTTTTTAGTTTAATGTGTTGTTATCCGAAACAAATTTTACAAAATATATTATTTTAATATATTTTTAAACAAAAAATATTTTAAATAATATGATATTATCTTGAAAATCATAGTATAGCAGATTCGAGAAGAGGACACCCTCCATTACAAAGACAACTGCCAGCTGGAGCTCGTTAAATCTCAACAGTCAACAGCCCTGTGCCATTTCCGAAAATAAAAGTGAAATTGCTATTCCCTTCACCCTCCGTCGTCTCAAGAAAGGAAGTGTCCTTTCTAGTAATATAAAATTCTCAACGAGGGCATTTCTGTACTTCAAATACTCCACTATCCAACCCAACTCCTTTCGTACTAGCTAGCTAGCCTGGCGTGCTTGTGTGGTTTGTCTGCGTGCACTCAATACTCACAACCTCACAAGACAAACAACACCGTTACTGTGAGCGATTGAAACATTGACACACACAGAAAATCTCTTCTTACTCAGAAGAGGCCAAAAACTCATTCACAGGAAGAAGAAAGAAGCTCCTCTTTCTTCTCTTTTCCGCAAAGCAATGCCTGTGATCCCCAGAATTCAATGCTTTCTTTCTTCTTCTCACTGATTTTCACATTTCACAAAAAGAACTAGCATTTGCATGGAGAGGAAGGTGAGTTTTTCCACTAGCATTTTTTTTTGTTTTTTTTTTTAAAGTGTTTCTTCAAAGGCAAGATTTCAGTTTTTTGCAATGCGATTTTGAAGCCTTCTGTTTTCTCTTGCAGGCTTTGAATTCCCGGTGAAGTTTTTCTTTTTATTTGCGAAAAATTAGAAGAAGAAAAGAGAGAGTTCGAAAAAAGGTGGGTCAATGGAGATTTGAACATTCTTTTTTGTTTTGAAAAAGAAGAAGAAATTGATGTGTTATTGAATTTTTATTTATTTATTTCAGCTTTTATTTCTTTTTTACTTCCTTTGAAAAGTGACTCAAGAAGCTTAATGTATAATAATGCTCTTTTCTCTCTCTCTGCTTTATCTTTATTTATTTATGTATTTATCTTTGCTGTTTTTGCTTAATTTTGTGGCGGTTGAAACGGTCAGTTACACCGTTACTCTCAGCTTTTAAAGATCTTGAACGGTCATGCTGTTTGTTTCTAAAATTGAAGATCTAGTAAACAAGTCTAGTATTTGATCTTGATCTGGCTCGAAACCAGATACTCTCTGCATAAGAATTCTTTGAAGTTGAAGTAAGCGTTATATAAAGCGATGCAAGCGAAAAACATTACTGCAATATTGAAGAAGTTGGCTTACAAAAGGTGAAATGAATTAATAATGCTTTTAGTTTCTCGACATTGGCTGCATTTTTCTAAGAATTTTTTTATTTGAAAGCTCACCTATTTTTGCTTTGGTTTTGTAATTTTGGCATGTTAGTCAAGCAGCTTCAATTTGGTATAAAACTTGAGATTGTAAAAAACAAAAAAGAAGCTGATTAATGTGACTCTTTGTACGAGCACGATTAGATTTGGGGTGGTTGAGTGGTGAAAATGAATTTGTTGACCCATTACGAGGAGATTGATTTCATTTTTCTCATTAGCATTTTCATGTAAAGTTTGGTTTTTTTCTTAAAAAGAAAATTTAAATTTGAAAAAAAATGGGGGTGAAAGAAAAAACTTGGTAGCTTCAATTTGGTAATAATGGCGTTGAGAAAATGCAGTCAAGTAATTTCATTTTGGTAACAGTTTTGAGTACTGTAGCTGAAGAATGAAAGAAATATATTTGGAGTGGTGATAGTGAATTTTTCTACAGGTAAGGTAGGATTTAGGTTGCCTGAGTGGTGAAAATGGCAACGTGGGAGCATCTTGGGGAGGTGGCAAATGTGGTCCAGCTGACGGGCATTGATGCAGTGCGGTTAATAGCCATGATAGGTAAAGCTGCAACTACAGCACGGATGCACAAGAAGAATTGCCGGCAGTTTGCACAGCATTTGAAGTTGATTGGGAACTTGTTGGAGCAGTTGAAGATCTCGGAGCTTAAGAGGTATCCGGAAACGCGGGAACCATTGGAGCAGCTTGAAGATGCTTTGAGAAGAAGTTATCTTTTGGTCAACAGTTGTCAGGATAGGAGCTATCTTTACTTGCTTGCAATGGGGTGGAACATTGTGTATCAATTTAGAAAGGCACAGAATGAGATTGATCGGTACTTGCGGCTTGTTCCTCTCATTACTCTTGTGGATAATTCTCGAGTCCGGGTATCATTTATTGTTCTTATTCTTTTTTTTTTGCTGCCGTGTTCCTTATTGCTGTGATATCTGTAACTGTCTCCATCTTTTGTTGCTTTGATTATATATGTCTGGCTTGCCTACTCGTCATTCTTCAAACTCCTTGGTTATTTATTGACATCTAGCCTCTAATGATGGGAGAATGAATTCATGAAACTTGCTTGTTCCTTTTCTACCATGCTTGCTTGTGATCCCTAGCTTGACAGCTCTATTAATCAATGGACCTATTTATCTGTCTTCTTCCCAGTGCATGTATTTTTGGTTCACTGTACATTGTATCGCTAAAACACGAGTCATTATCTTGTTGCAAGTGGTGGGAATTTTGGATTATTGAAATGGCTTCAAAATTTGGAAATCTGTTTTATAGAGATGGAAATTTGAAATTAAATTCACAGTATGTGCTAGTGTTTTCTGGTAAGCTAACCTGCAGTGAGTATTTTATGCATTTTCTGTGGGTATCCATGTTTCTGTTTGGGAATGATTGAGAGAATGAGGATTGGATTTCCACAAAATGGTTCCACTTGTAGTGCGAGGGAGTCTTTGAGTTGAAAATGCAAGGCCTTCCTTGTTGAAACTTGGTTGGCATGTAGTTTTCCCGTCTGGCTCTATTTTGACTGGTCCAAACAACAACTTCCCCTGCACCCAATCACATGCACACTGAACAAAAACTCTCTGTCTCCCTCACAAACACACACAAAAAAAAAGCAACTGCATTTATTCTTGCTTCCCCTAGAATTTATGATAATCCACTCTCTGTCTCATATCCATAAAGGAATGGGTTAATATTTTCATTTGCTCAATGTTTCATGTTCCTTTATAAAATATGCTATAACCACAAAAGCTCTACTAAGCGGATTTTTTTTCACTTGTATGCAGGAGAGACTGGAATATATTGAAAGGGATCAACGTGAGTACACATTGGATGACGAGGACAGAAGGGTGCAAGATGTTATCCTGAAACCAGATTGCTCAGGAGAACACACCACGATGTTGAAAAAGACTCTCTCTTGTTCCTATCCAAACATGTGTTTTAATGAAGCACTACGAAAGGAAAATGAGAAGCTTCAGCTTGAACTACAAAGATCGCAAGCACATTTGGATGTGAACCAATGTGAAGTAATTCAGCATTTGATTGAGGTCACAGAAGTTGCTGCTGCAAGTTCTCTTCCGGAGAAGAGTTCATCAACAAAAAGTTCTAAGAAACTGGAGCCTGCATATTCAGATGCTAGTGAGAACAAACATTCTTTTGATGACAGCTATAGTACAAAAAGTGATTCTCACAAAACTTCAAGGTTAGATATCTTTAAAATTTATGTTTGTGGAGTTTGGGTGAAATTGTTGTTTGTAAACAGTCATGCATTAATGTGTGGCCCCAACCTCTATTCATGAACCAAAAACATAATCTAAGCACATTGAGTTGGTTTTTGTTTGGACTTTTCATTTGCAAAAGGCTGATTTGGTTTGAATTGATATTTAAGATAGTTCCATTGCAACAAGCTTTGCACGTTTTTGGTAAAGAGCTTTGCTTATGTTGGTTTAATAGAAAGGATTCAATTTGATTGCAACATTATAAATTGATACCATAAATATGTACTGAAATTTATATCAATTTTCAAAACTGTCACCAGGTGTGGTTTTTCCAAGAAAACTGAATTCTCTAAATTCTATAAAGTCCTGAAAGATTGACACTAATAAGTTGGAAATGCTAGAAAGGAATATGGTTTCAGTTTTTCTTTTCCTTTTTTTTTATATACATCTCCCTTCGATGCCATGGTATTTCCATGGTCATTGTTTGAGTGCTATATGAAATATATAACCTTCACAATTTCTGTAAACCAAGGGTGGTTCAGAGAGTTTGATGGCAATGGCATACTTTTTTATGCAGAAACACTTCCTCAGTTTCATCAAGAGATGATCTGCTGTCAAGTAGAGGGTCACATCAGCAAGAAGAATGGCATGCAGATTTACTCGGTTGCTGTTCAGAGCCATATCTGTGTAAGTCTTATTAGGCATTCTGTTTTCTTTTGTTCTCTGCTAGCGAGTTTTATGCAGTAGTGAATCAATGATATATTACCTTTTTTCTCCTATTCAGTTTGGATGTACTATTTTCCTCATGCTGTCTATCCCTCTCTTACTTTTCATATTCATATCAATGCAGACCAACAATTCTGTGCTAGAAAAACCAATCTCTTTATTATATTTTTACTTTCCTTCTGCATGATAAGATAAATTGCAACTAACTTCTTGTTTATTTAATTTTCATTCCTGTTTACTGCAATGTTATATTAAAATCTCTTCCTTTCCTACACGAGTGATCACCAAAAATGAAGAAAATAAATGAAGATTTAAATCCTGATTGTTGTTGATGTTTCGGGTTTTGGTTTCACAAACTGTTAACTATTCAAGACATGTAATAAATTTTCAAGTGTCATTCATGTTTTGGGACACCTTACCCCAGGTGTCTAGGTTGCATCTCAAATCTTTCAATTGTACTTATTCAATTCTTCTGGACTTCATGTTCTCTTGTACTTTTGCTGAAGTCGTCTCAAGGAAATAATTGTCAAAAAATGACTGAGCTTGATAACAACCAAAAGACCTAGCAAATCTTTTACTTACAAGAATCCTTTTCAATTTCAGGTATAAAGACTTTATTCTATCCTTGTGGTACATTTGCAAAGATTGCTACTGTGGCAAAGAACAGGCATATATGTAAGTGGCTTTAATTTTGTAGTCAGGATCCTGTTACATTTGCCAAGTTGTATTAGTCACGACCATAGGTTTACTAAGCTATTTTTGCAATGGTTTGGAGAAACACAAAGGATGGCCAATCAAGGGATTTGAGGGGAGACCTTTTGGTAAACTTAAAGAGAGTTGGTTTTCCCTTCTCTCTTCTAATGCTGGAGGGTTCTGCATAACTTCCACATGTTAATTTACTCCGTAGAGTTGTTGTGAACAAAAATCCCAAGTGTTTTCAGAACTTTTGCTTCCAACTCAACTGTAGGGGGAGTTTACAAAGACCATATATGGGAGCTAATGCTCTTGACGTTGATTTTGTAGCCCATATACTTTATGTGACAATTGGTTTTAAGGGAAGAAAATATTGTCTAATATTACAAAGTAGCTTGTGGACTTGCGGACATAAGTACAATATTACAAAGTAGCTCAGATGTATTAGATTTAAATAGCTTGATGAAATACAGGCTTTGAATGTCAGATTTGAAATGTTTTCCTTGTCTTCTATCAACTTCAATTGCAAAAACTATTGGAAACTTGAAATACTAAATCATTCTTTTGAAAGTGTTTTGAAGCTTCTCTGGTAATGTTATTTTCATGATCATCAGCCTCAGCGGAAGCTTGTAATGAATTGATGGCATATTCAATGATGTTGTCGTGTTGTTGCTATACTTGCTGTGTTAGAAGGGAGCTTCGCAAAACATTGAATATCACGGTAATTCCTACCTTCCTGCTGCATGGTTATGATATTTTTTCTTTGGGTATCCCATAGTTTACAGAAACATGCACATTGGATGATGAACATCTCTAGTGTTTGTGTGTGTATCGTGTAATAATAGAGTGAAATACAATGCCTTTGTCCAGAATTCAAATGCAGTTCCTGGCACTGAGCATATTTTGTAAGGTGATGCTGATATTAAATGGTTCTAAACTGTCCAATTGAAAGTTTATTAAGCCATCACATAACCCTGAAATCATCTGCATAAAAGTAAAAGTAATACGTTAATACCAGATCCATTGACAACCAATGTTTTATGCTATAATTTTCTATTTGTGAGGATCTCCTGTTGTTCCTACTTCCTAGCCAGTCTTCATCTTGAAAATATAGATCTGTTTTCCTCAAGAGTTGCCCCTCACTCCTACCAACTTCTTTGGCAGGGAGGGTTTATTGACGATTTCCTCTCGCATTTGATGTGTTGTTGCTGTGCCCTTGTGCAAGAATGGCGAGAAGTGGAGATTCGTGGGGTTTATGGCATGTATTCTTGGAATCTGTCTTGTTAAACTTCAATTAATAAGATGTGGACTGGTCCTGTGCAATTGTGCTCATGTGATGTTTGTCACTTTTGCAGGTCCCGAGAAGACAAAAACAAGCCCGCCTCCGTCTCAGTTCATGGAATCTTAAGAGATAATCCGAGAGATTATTTAGCTGGTGGTTGGATACTATATAGGCAATGGGCCATTGCCGCTGCTATATGGAACTTGTATGGGATCGCGTTGTGCCATGAGTGTTATCCAATATGTTGAGTCACCTATATATGTATAGTAGCTTTCATTCCTTCAATATCCACTCGTGATGTGCCATAAGCTATATATTTTAATTGATATATAGTTTTATTTCTGTTAATTAGTTGGCTCAGTCTGTCTTATTTCAGTAACGATTGAATGCATGTTTTTCTCGTATTATTTTTAGTAGGGTGTGAACTCAAAAGGATGTTTTTTTGGACCCAATTAAATGCGTATTTAGAAGTGTTGTTGTGATAGATTTGTGTTAGAAAATGTTTTTTTCAAAAATATATTAAAATAATATTTTTTTAAAAAAATATTTTTAATACCATCGTGTTTAAATTAAATGATTAAAAAACATTAAAATAATTAATTTTAAATAAAAATAAAAATAAATTTTAAGCGAGCAGAATTTTGGCTGCCGTGAAATTGCATTGCTAACTCAAGGAATATTTGAGCAAAAATGGGTCATGGATCTCAACAACGTGTTAATTAGTCTAATTATTCGCGACTAGCCAGCAAATGGGGAGTGTTAGAAGGGACTATTTACATGGCCCAAACTTTGTTATGGGTTGTATCAATAATTTTTTATGGAAAAAAAAGCAACCTATAAAGTGCTTTTTAAATGTAATTGGGAATTTAAAACTTGAAGCATGCGTTTAATAAAATTAATTTGAGGTTTTTATGCATTGATAAATATATGTTAACATTATTAAAATGTTTTTTTAATTAAATACTTAGCCGGAAATCTTAAAGATAAATATAAATTATTTTGTAGGGAATCATTAATATATCACGACTACGGATTCTATCTTTTAGGGAATCATCAATTTTATATGATGATATTTTTAATATATAAAAACAATAATAATTTAAATTTTATTGAAACAAAATAATTTATTTTATATGGTGATATTTTTTTAATATAAAAAGAGTAATAATTTAGATTTTATTAAAACAAAATAATTTACTAGTATAACATCTCCTTTTAATAAAAATAAAAAACAATGACCAAAAACATAAAAAAAATCCTAGACACTTTAAAATAAGGATAAAAAGATATTTGTCTAATTATATTTTTATTAAATTAAATTTTATGAGAGTTGAGCTCATATAATTCGGTCGATTTGACAAGTCCAACTACGACCCGATCAAAACCAAGTTTGATTAAAAAATTGTAAAAGTCATCATTTTAATTTTTTTTATTAATATTAACACGACAACGTTTTAAATAGAACTGGATCTTTAGATGTGGCCCAGCTAACTCGGTAGATAAAGCCAAAACCTAATTTGCTTTTTTTTTTTAAAAAAAATATTAAAATAATAAAAATCCAAATTTTTCTTTATAAATAAATATTAGAATGATAATATTTTGGATAGACCCAAATTAACCCACTTAACTTGTTATCTTAGTCATAGTTGTTACCGAGTTTAATAACCTTGTCTTTTGAAATTTATTTTTTTGTTTAATCCATTAAGAATCTAAAAATTGAGGGAGAGTCTTAATTAAAATTTAAATAAAAAACATGAATGCAAAAATAAAAATACATGAAAAGAATGAGGGTTTGAATTAAAGTTTTTTTTTAAAAAACAAAAACAAATAAAATAAAGAGCCAAGTGTTCATGAGTTTAGCCTGAAAAGTCCTTGTGAGTAGCAAAATAATTAAAAGTTCATGCGTGTCTGGGCGTGAAAACCTGAAAGCCAAGCATGTGGGTTGATATTTTTTTTTAATGTATAGAAGTAAATACGTCATCTGTTTTTTATAAAAAAAATAAATGATATTTTATTTGAAAACCTAATTTTTAACTACTGGTGTTGGGAAAATTAGAGTGTAACTTTTTGGACCCCAAAAATCCATCATTCAACCAAATCCTCACGCAAAAGTTATTCCTAGAATATCATTAGGCACCAAAGCGAATTTAAAGATTATCAAGTTGAGCAACTCGTTTGGAATATTAAAAATTGAATTTAATTACCATGTTTGTAATAAACAGCGAAGTAAGGAATTTGAATTTAAATAAATAATATATTTTTTAAAATTTATTTTTAATATGATCTAAAAAAATAAGAAAATAAAAAATTTATAAATATTTTTAAAATATAAAAATAAACATACTCATTATGATTGAATTGAATTTTTGATGCGGAATTGTTTACAAAAATGATTCCTTCCCAAGACCGCACCACCTCTTCTGCCGAGTGCAAAACGATTTACTTTCCTTTTACCGCCTTCGGTCCCACCTCTAATCCTCTCATGACACATGGCAAAATATCATTAGCTAGAGAAATAACATTACCCAATCAATGCTTGCCACATGCACAATCCTCTCCTCCACCCAAAAAATGTTTGACTTCATGGAACGACAAAACCAAAAGCTACAATAGGGATTCCCAATTTATTTTTCAACGGTGACGTTTCACCACATTGAAAAAACAATATTAAAAAACCCAACCCAAAGCAGGGTCTCTCTACTCTTGCTGTAACTTCTATTTATTATTGCAGATAAGAGGGAGAAACAGAAGCCACCACAAACAACTCCAAAACGATGTCGTCTGGAAGAAAGATATCCCTAAGGAGCAGCGACGGCGAGTCGTTCGAAGTCGACGAAGCCGTAGCTTTAGAGTCACAGACTATTAAGCACATGATAGAAGACGATTGCGCCGATAACGGAATTCCGTTGCCGAACGTAACAAGCAAGATCTTAGCGAAAGTTATCGAGTACTGCAAGAAACACGTTGAGACTCCAAAACCCGAGGATCGAGGAACTAACAGCGGCGATGATGAGCTTAAGAATTGGGATACTGAGTTTGTTAGAGTTGATCAGGCTACACTTTTTGATCTTATTTTGGTATGTCTTTTTTTTGTCAGATCTGTTATTACTTTTTGTGAGATGCTGAGTTTTTTAAATTGATATTAATTAGGGATTTTAATTGTTGATTAATTCTGAATCCTGCAGCGATTAAGGTTAGTTCTTCTTATTTATTTTAGGTGCTTTAATTATTATTTTTTTTCTTTTAAGAAAACTTAATTAGGTTATATTAGAAGTTATGTGAAGCAATCTTTTTTAACTGAAAAAAATTAGATTAACTAGGGATTAACTAGGTTGATTTTTATTAATTAGGGTTAGTTATTGTTGATTGTTGATGTATTTTAGGTGCTTTAACTTGTTTAGCCTAAATTATACTCTTAGGCAGTATAATTAGGATTGTTATTAAAAGTCTTTAAGTTATATGTAAATAAAAAGTACATTGACTTTGAGACCAGGGATGGCAAGTCGGGTTTTGGTACTATCGATACCCAAAACTGAATCCATAACTAGTATCCATATCAGACTTATTGCCCGCCAGTTTGAATTTTGGATACCCGAAGACTTGATTGGGTTTTGGGTATCCATTCAGGTACCCATTACATGAACACATCTATAATTCTTAAAATTTTCCCTGGTTTTCGACCCAAAAAGAGTTTAAAAAGCATGTGAAATGATGCAAATTCACGTTCTATTTTGTAAGAACTCTATACATAGATCTTATTTCTGGAAATCAACTGAGACCCCCAACATCATATCCAAAAAAACCATATCCTGAAGAGATGGTCATCACTGAATAAGAGATGAATTCTTTACTGAAAACAGCCAATTGAAATATAATTGGCCTCCAAGGAAATTTGGAAAAACAGAAATAATCAATGGCCACCGATATTATAACCCAACAAGTATTCCAACCAATACATAATTGATTGATACAGAGATTAACAACTGACAATAGTAAGGTACAACGTTGTGGGGAAATCATCCTATTCCCATTCACTCATCGAAGAACCAGGAGGTTCAAGTCGCATCATTAATCATCGTACTCTCCCATTCACTCAAAGAAGGACCAGAAGGTTCTAGTCGCATCATCACATCACTACCAAAGAATTCAATGAATGTTCATAAATCTGCAAATCCAAATATATGGTTCAGAGAATTAGACAATAGGCAAATGCCCCACCTCGGCATCTTCACCCCCCCCAGTTCTTGTACAGGTTTCCATCTTCTGGTCTTTTGTCAAAATAAAATTCAGATAAGTCAACTGTCCACATAAAACCTATAGTATACAAACATCTGTAATCATATGTGCACAATGAAAACTCATGTTGGAAAAGGTTCAGGTTAAACAAGATGTCCATTAAAAATAATGTAACCACTATGATTTCTTAGAGAGAATCTGGAGCATTTTTGAACTTCTAATGTCAAATAACCAAATGTATATAGTTTTTAACTTGTCCACTGGCCATCACTTTTCAATTTAGCCCCTGCCCATTTGATTTAGTAAGATACTACTAAACCCAACAGCTCCAAGTAAAAAAAAGAAATCGTGAAAAGTCCTTGCAATGAATGTAACATCTAAAATTCACAAACCTTGTAATGAGACTACATCTAATATACCAATTTTGTCATTTATCCATATTCATAGAGAGAGTCTAGTGAGAATGGGATTTTAATACATTTTAGATTGAGTATACTCAATTGAGAGAACAAATCAACATTATTTATCATAAAATAAAATGGAATTGGCTCATCACAACAATCCCCAAATTCAATTAATCTAAGCCCAAAATAGACCAAATGATTAAGAATACAGATCCATGCATTGAAGAAATGAAACCACCTCAGCGAGGAAGTAGTTGGAAGAAAAGCAGAGAGTATTGGATGGCATGAGGATCCTCTTCCATGGATCTTGTTCATGGCTTCTTCTCTGCTTCCCTTTTTACCATTTGTGGTTTTAAAGTAATATAGGATGATGATGAGCTATTGCACTCTATTGCTGTAACTGCTGTACTTATCTATTCGATTGGATTGTTAGGGTTAGGATTCACGATTTCGAATGACTGATATAATCCTCTTGTATTTTTATATGTTCTGATGGGAAAGAGTGGGTTTGGTAGGCTTTTTTATTTATGGCCTGACGGTCACTAGTGTGGTCAATGGTCATTAATCTTTCAAAAAATTCTGGGTGGGGTTTTTAGGTTGGGTAGAGCAGCATCCATTACCTGCCCGAAACTTGGCTGTCCTTACTATCCATACCTGAACCCAACTTTAACCTGAATTATCCATAAAATATCCTACTGATTTGGGACAGTTTAGGTTAGAATCCATTGGTTTCGGGTGAAATCGCCATTCCTAGAATCTAGTGTGAGCTTTTAGGAGCTAATTCATGAAGCTCTGTTTTTGCTCAAAGGCCTTGGATGTGAAAATATTTTGTTCCTTTTGTTTTTGTTTTTGGTTTCTTATGGATGTTTTGGAGTTCAGGTTAAATAGTGTATCAGATGCAATTGGATGGGAGAGAGAGCGACATAAGCAGTTATATTTGGTTTACTGGAATAAGTACTGTATGCTAATTGAGTGGTGCTGTTTATGTTGGATATGAGGTAGTAATTGTTGGAGCAAAATCATGTCTGAACCTTTTTGGTACTCGGTGATTTTATTTAATGTATTAATTTAGGTTATTGATTTTTAAAATGGGGGTTCATTGTTAATGATGTCTGCGTTGATATTTTGTTGTTTCTTGATTGTTGAATAATTTTAGGTGCTGAGATTGTGTATTTAACACTACTTATGATTTAGGGGTGTCCTCACAAGGTTTTTTTTCAGTGTTGGATTATGTAATAAAATGCCATTACAGGAGGTATAGTGACATAGGCAGAGATATTGAATTTAATGGAATAAGTTGCATAGTTTGGGAAATCCTTTGTTTTCAATGTGGTAGAAGTTTCTAATTTTACTTGAATAGTAGCTCGCATTGCAATGAACTGATTCTTCTTTGAATAAAAATAGAGTAGGCTGCTTCAATAAATAAAATTATCTGTACAGAATCATTATATTGTCTTATATTCTGTTTTCTGGCTTACATGATAGGTACGGCAGTTGAATCTGACAGTAATGTTTTCACTCTTATACCCAGTTGATTGTGACTTTTTAATTTGATGCAAAAATGAAATGTCCTCTCTCAAAATTGCTCAGGTTGTGTGGGGAATTAAGGCTAACCAGTAACTTTGTCATTCAATTGTGTTCTGCAGGCGGCCAACTATCTGAACATCAAGGGCTTGCTGGACCTGACATGCCAGACTGTTGCAGACATGATCAAGGGAAAGACTCCAGAGGAAATTAGGAAGACCTTTAACATCAAGAATGACTTTACACCTGAGGAGGAGGAGGAAGTTCGCCGTGAGAACCAGTGGGCATTTGAATGAAGTGCGTCTGATGGTTTCATGGAAGGAATGTTGTTCTAATGCCAAATGAATGCTGTGGGTTATCTTAGCGTAGACAAGACTATGTTTCTATGACTTCATTGTGAACCTGTGAGCACATTGACTGTAAATAATACTTGTATTCTGGGGAGGGGATTGGTAGTAGTTTCCTGCAATCAATCCTCTGCTTGTGGGCAAATGTTATTTGTTGCAGACTTGCAGTGATCCTTATCTGTTGTATCTGTTTTCCCTCTGTGTTCCTGCCAAGTTTGTTTCTTGGACATAATCATCAAGTCTTGGTGTCTCTTTGTTACTTAATCTGCCTGCAACCTGAAGCATGAATTGAATTAGGTAGCGTTGTGCTTTATTACCTTGCAAGTTCTTGCTCCTCATTTGGTTTAGCGGTGCCCGCAAGTTGTCTCTTCAGGTTGTTGTGTATTGTTGAGAATTTTTTTTTTTAGTTTAACGTGGGTGTCCGGGTCAGCTTGCGCACACCTCGACTAATCTCACGGGCTCTGAAGTTAACGACCATGTAAGCCTCTAGTGGCCATCATATGAGCAACTATAGGGCTCGAACCTGTGACTACAGAGGAAGCAAACCTTTTGATTCCGAGCTCTTACCACTGGATTATCATCTAGATGGTTAACGACCATGTATTGTTGAGAATTTTATTTTGTCGTGTTGTGGACTTGCTCGAATGCCTCCACTTCGGGGGTCATCATCTTTTAGTGCAGAGAAGACTTCGATCTGCTGCTATTTTTCCACCTATACGATGCGTGTAACATGTTTCAAAGAATAACTAGTTGTGTAAGGGGGATGTACTGTCACTTGGGATCAGACTTAAGGAAGAACAGTTACCGATTCTACTACTTTGACCGTGTTCTGTTACATGCCCTCTTTTTTTTTTTAATAAAAAAATTAAACATGTAGGTATTTTTTTACATGCGTTTTTACATAAAAATATTAAGCATAGTTTGAAAATTTATGCAATTATCAAATTTTCTTTACATAAAAAATATTAAATATAAATTAAAAAATTAATTAAAATATCTAATTAAATAAATTGAGAAACATCCATGTCAATAAAAGAAAGAAGAAGAAGAAGTCATTAACAATAATTAAATAAGTATATGGAAAAATTAAAAGATAGCTATAAATCAAGATATTTAATCTTGTAACACGGTTCATTTATTTGATTGTATTCGATTGCTCTATTTATTAAAATAAATTTTTTTATTTAATCAAATGATAATAGAAATAGATACATTTATAAAATTGATTGAATAAAATCAAAGAAAAAAAAAATATCTTGCAAGATTGCACTTGTTAAAAGTACTATCCAATTTTTTTTTTATTTTAAAAAATAAAGTTTAATTATATAAAACATATAAAACAATTATAGATGAATTAATAGAATCTCTTTATAAATAAAATATATACAAAATAATTAAAAAAACAACCACTATTTTAAAAAAGCTAAATATAAAAAATAAAGAATCCAAGAGAAGGGGTATAATTTAAATATAAATTAAGAAAATATTTTAAAAAACATATATTTTTTTAAAAAGACAAAATAACAAAAAAGAAAGAAAGAAAGAAGTTACGCGTTGCTGGCTTGATCTATTTGAGAATGACCTATATTTTTTTAAAAAATATAATTGGGATAGTTGACATGTTCTCAATAATTTTTGAAAAAAACATTTCAGACGACACGTTGTCTGATATTCCCTATATTCTAGCCATTGTTGTGGTAAAAAAAATAGGGTCTATGTTTTTTTTATCCAAAAACCTATTTTTGATCTAAAACACCTAGAAAAAGACATAAACATCTTTAAAAAAAAATCCATAAATGGCCTTAAAAAACAAAAATAAACCACACAAAACCAAAATTAACCCAAAACAAAAAATCTTCCTGAGCTTAGTAATAATTTTTTATGCAATTTCAAGATAAAAAAACATCTAAGTGGAACTCTCCTCATCAAATAAAACATTTGGACACTAAAATCAATCATTTTAACGACTAGAATTGGTGTTAACACCGATTTTTTTTCTCTTTGTCGCTGAAATCCAATAATCTTTCCCTCTCCTTCTCAAACTAGAGACTAAAAAGTAAAAAAATAAACTTTTATACTAAAAGTGAATTGAAAAAATATTAGGGGACAAATATTTGTAATTTGTAAAGTTTAAGAATTAAATTAAACTTTTTGTATGAATTTTGAAACCATAACCTATCTGCAATGCTTTTTTTATTTTGGTCCTCTATCTTTCAATTTTATTCTTAGTTAATGAATTCAATTCAATTGTTCTTGAACTTGGCTAGAAATGAATGCAATCATACAAAAAAAAATATGAGAACCAAATTAAAAAAGAAAAACAAAATTTTAAACAGTAAGTCCACAATGAAACGTGAGAAGATGAACAATGATGTGTGCATAGTATTTTGACCATACTGTTTAGAGTTTTGTATAATATAAATCATATCCTTATCTTATATTCTAGCATCCCCTCACTTGTAGCTCATCTTTTGAGGTGTATGTCAGATAAAATTAGAGTTTATTTTTTCGTTTGGAAATATAATAAAATAATATATTTTTATATTTTTAAAATTTATTTTTAATATCAACATATTAAAACAATATAAAAATATAAAAAATAATTGATTTGAATCTAATTTTTTTTTAAATTTTTTTTTAAAAATACAATTGGACTTCAATGTCAAACAATGACTTAGATATAGATAGTTGAGCATGAGTTCTTAATTTTCTATATTATTCTATGTTTTTGTAATTATTTCATGTGAGATAGGTTCTCTTACATCTTTTTCCAGTAACATGTAAATTGAGTTGCATGGCTTTTACTCAAAATAGAGTAGGCAAAAACTTGCATCATAGGTTGTATCTGCGCTCTGTTGAAAGAGATTGAATAAACTGTATTCATGAACAATCCCATGCTCCTGTTTGTGATAAATTCGTGGGGATATTGCAGGGTGGGCAAAGGCTGATTTGAGCGCTGCAAGTTGGCTTGCCTTCCTTTTGATCGAGGCTTGTGTTATACAATAAAGATGTTTGACTCGATTAAACACTGGGAATCGAGTTATGCCTAAGCCGCCTGGCCAATGATAGAGTAATAATGAGAGAGTATTACTCTTCGAAATAAGCAGATCACCATTCACCACAAGCGCATTGCCTGATTGCAGGCGAGGCGTGCATTTGAATACCCTGACGGCAGCAGACGAATTTCCATTCGTGTAATGAAATTTTTTCTAAAATACCAGTTTCATAAATTTTTTGTTAGTACTGCAAAATATGATGATGCACATCTCATAACAAAATAATGGCATAATACCTCTCATTCAACTTGTTAGCCATAGCCCACTGTCTTCTAAAGTTAAAGACCAGAGTCGGCATCTCTCACCACTCAAAGCAAGAGTAAATATCATTTCATCCTGTATAAAGAACTGATCCTGCAAAAATAAATAAATTTGGCAAGCACTTCCTTGCTCAGCTAAGCTCTCACTCTCTTTAGGCAATCCACCTGTCATCTTGTTCTATTAGAACTTACTCCATGAATGTGTAGCAGATGCAGTACCTTTCCTCCTCCCAGCCGGCGTCTTGTTTAGTGGATGCTGATCTGAACTAGCAATTCATAAACTGGGTCTCACGGCCATTTCATCAACTGTGTGTTGAGTTCACCAATCCTCTCTGGCAAAAGGCGTCCAACTTCGTAGTTGTGAACAATTTCTTTCAAGTCCACAAGATTACATCCTGGCGTTCTGCCCTTCATCTTTGTTTTCACCAGGTCTTTTACCATAGCAACATCATCCCATCGACCTCCCACAGCATAAACATTCAGTAGCAGCCGGTAATGCAAAATATTCCAAGGTTCCATATCGATCAATGAGTTCGCAATTCTTTCCCCCAAAGCCACATTTCCTTGGAAACGACACGAATTGAGCAAATTAGCCCATACCAAGGATTCTAATGGCATATCCTCCTCCTCCTCCTGTGTGGTTCTTAATATATCCTCTGCCTCTTGAATTAGTCCAGCACGAGCATAAAGATTAGCCATACACCAAAAATGTGCAAAATTTGGCTTTAGACCGTGGTTGTAAATCATTTGGCTGAAAAAATTCTTTCCCTCAGTCAACAGTCCAGCTCGAGCACAAGCACACAGCACCCCTATGAAAGTAACTTCATCTGGATGGACAGAGTCACGTTTCCCCAACCCTGCCCGATCAACCATATCTTTAAATAACTCAAGTCCATCATCTGGATTCCCATGAAGGCAATGCCCCAAAATCATTGCATTCCAGCACCCCAAATTCCTCCTTACCACTTTATCAAAAATTCTCCGTGCCATTTCAACCTTATGGCATCTATTATACATATCTATCAATGTAGTCTCATGAATTACATTCATACTCGAAAACTTCTTAACAATAAACCCATGAACTGAACGTCCTTCCCTCAATCTAGCTGACCTACCACAAGCACTAAGCACGCTGACTATAGTCGAATCGTTACCTCTCATCCCATCATTCATCATTTTCCTAAACAGCATTAGCACGCAACCGGGATTATTACCCTTCAAGTACCCACTTATCAGGATGTTCCAAGAAACCACATTTCTCTCAGGCATTACCTCAAACAATCCATGAGCAATACCCAACTCACCAAGAGTAGCATACCCATCAATAATCGAATTCCACGACACCAAATCTCTATGCGACATTTCATCAAACACCTTCTTAGCTAACCCCATATCCCCACAACAGCCATAACAATGGATCAATGAATTCTCTACTGGCAATATCCTATCAACCCCATTTTTCACAGCTTGCCCATGATACTTTTTTCCTAATTTAGCACATCCGACTTTAGCACAACACCCAAAAAGCGAAACAAAAGTGTAACTATTTGGACAAAACCCACTCTTTAACATCTCAAAATAGAAAACAAGAGCCTTGTTCGGCTCAGAACTAAGCGAATACGCTTTAACAACATTATTTACAACAAAAGTACCCGGAGAAGCAATAAATTTGAAAATGAAAATAGTGTAATCAATATCACCAAAATCTGCAAAATGTTTGAGCAGTCTAGGAGACCATAAGGAGAAAAGGCCACAAGTAATCAATTGAGCTTGGATTTGGTAAAGATGAAATGGGTTTAGAGTTGAGTATAAGAGTTCAAATCTTGGGTTGTTGTAAGAAGTAATTGGCATGTCTTTTATAGAAGCGGAATATGAAGATGATGGTGACAAGAGGGTGATTTGTTTTGGAGTGGGAAGGGAGGGGTGATGGGTGAGAATGGCGTGTCTGAATTTAAAGATGTCTCTTGTTGAAATTCTTGCCATTCATTTGTGAATCTTTGAGCTTGTTGACTTTTGATGTTTGATCCATTAATGCATGCTTTCTGATCTCTTTTTTGTTCGTCTAGATTTCGAGTGAATGTTGTTCAATGGCAGCTGAATAAGGGCATTTTGATTCTTTTGAAATGACTTCAGGATTTTGTTTGGAGAAAAGGAGAAACCTTTAAACGGCGGCGGCTTCAGCTAAACACACCCCTCTCAAGCATTTGCAAACACAACCTTCACTTCAAAAGAAAGTTTCTCAATTATTAAAAAGAAAATAAAAAAATGCATGACTTCCTTTCCTCGAAACATCAGGGCTATGCCACGTCATTTTGATCCGGTTGTAAGCAGTGTTATTTAACCGTGACTCAATGATTATTGTTAAAAACGCATTTTTAATATAACATAGTAAATACAATTTTAAACTTGAATTGTAAAAATAAATAGTAAATCATAAATACATATTTATATATATATATATATATATATATATATATATATAGTTCAAGCTCCTTAAAATAATTTAATTAAAAATTCAAACATAGTCTAAGTGACTTAAAAATACAATATAATTATTAATGTTCATAAATTTTCATTAACTAATAATTATCAAACATAAAATAATCAATTTATTGGTGTGTCCGTAAACTAAAACTAGCTTTATTTCCTTCATCTTCTTCATTATTCATGAGACATTTATCAAAATCATTATCATTTAGAGGATTATTAGTGTCACTGCTAGTACCAACACCAATATTGTGAACATTAGTGTTACTACTATTATCAATACCAGTATTGCCAATATTATTTAATTCAAATTTCCTTGAATTCTCTAGATTGACATCAATATGAATCTTCAAGTCAACTCCAATACCATGACCTTGCATTCTAGCATCATTAGAAACTTTTTCTTCATCACTTTCATCTTCATCATCATTTTTTTCTTTGTGTTGCACTATTAATGACACCAAGTAAATCAAAGTTTGATAAACCATCATGCTTTTCTCTCTCAGTTATTCAATCATCATCAGATGAGAGATAATCTAAAACTTCGCCAAAATTATTTGCTTGCTTTTTAAATTTGGTTGTCATTCAATTTTAGATTCCATATTACAAATACCAAGTCATTTATTTATTTTTATGCAAAAGATTTCTCAGTTTTGTATAAACCAAAGTGAGCAACTATGAGTTTTATCATGTCGCCTTATAATTTGCAGCATTATCGGTGATTGCTTAGACAATAATTTCCTCCTTAATCCTCTCCATAATAGCACCCAACATCTCAAACATCTTATCAACAGTTTTAGTCCTATTAAAGGTATCCACTGACGATAAGAAAAATTATCATTTTAGAACTATTAATCAAAAATTTGCAAATATAATGTCTTTTCTTATATGTTCATCCATCATATATTATTGAAAAACATGTTTTTTTTTCTTTTTTATTCTAGCTTGTACTCCTTAAGAAAATTCATTGTCTGATTTATTTTTTGTTTCAAATACTTTTTTCTAATATCATGGTAAGATGGAAGCTTGAAACCTGACTCATGCTTTACAACCAATTCAAGTGCCTTGAGAAACTCAGGGTTTTTCACACAGTTAAATGGAATCACATCAGTGTTGAAAAACCTTGAAGTCTATCAACATGCTTTTTCTCTAAGATCTTTTTTTAGCAACTGGTTCATAGTAGTTTGTGTACTTCTACTCCCACTAGTTACACCTTTTCCTTTGTCTTTTCAGCTAATTTGTTTTCCTTCATCTTTATCATCTTTTATAATACATTGAAGAACCTTTTTTTTTTTTAGTTGCTTCTTGATTTCTCACCAAAACATCCAAAATCATCTTTTTTATATTCTGGTACTTTATGACATGACTCCACATCCTTACGGTGTAAGCCAAATAATGTTTGAAATGGAAAATGCCTCAACTAATAATTTTTTTGATAATACTTACACTAAACTTTTCTTAAATTCTTATCAATATCTATACCATGTTGCCATCACACATCAAGCCTATTACAAGAGGAATTTTTTCTAGATGCTATGTGTTCAGCAGTTCAAGAATCAATTCAAATAAGCCTTCTAATCAATTCAAACAATATTGTTAGAACCAAACTGTAATCAATTCAAACAAGATTGTTAGGCTATAATTTACAAGCATTCAAACAAAGTTACATGAAATAAAACACTCCAACACAAAAACCAATTCAAATGATCCATTTTTTTAACAATTCAAATTCTAATTTCAAGTTCAAAAAATTTATCAATCATTTCTAATTTTTTAATTATAATTTAACTTCTAGAATAACAACAAAAATCCAAGCAAACTAGTTGGGGTTTTTAGGGTTGGCTATATGGATCCTTCCATCAATAACTTAACTCCTAATGAAATCCAAGAAAATGTCTAAAAAATATCGTAACTGATGATTCAAGATCTTCTACATTTAATGTAGGTATTGGGGTTGAAATGAGAAATCTATACATTTAAAATAAAAAATTTGCCCTAAGAAATCATAATTCCAAATCTAATTGACAAGGCAAAAACAACATACGCGAAGTAAGTACTGGTAATTGTTTTATAAAAGCATTCAAGTATTGTAATAATACTAAAAAAAAATTGAAATTATGAAATTAGGATAGAAAAGAAAAGGGTACCTTTCCATAAATAATGAGCTAGTAATCATTGGGGCGGTTGTGTTCAAAGACATAGGCTGAAAAGTATACCATTTTTTCTCCTTTTTTTTAAGAGTATATTATTGCTGATGGTGACTATAGATCCATAAGTCATCCCAAAAAAGATGACAGGTTGTGGGTCTTGAATTACTCTGTCACCGGTGTTGTGAGAGATGGAGATGAAGTTTGGATCATCGACGAGGAGGAGATGAAAGATTAGGTTTGTTAGGATTGTGAGGGAGAGACCTTGTATGATGCTTTTATGACAGTGAGGAATCAGTTATTTGAGGCTAGTGAGGAGGCTAACATGGAAGGTGAAAAGTCTTTGGTTTTTACAGTGAGACACACTTACTCTTGTAATGAAATTGAGCGATATTATATTTCCAATGAAAATTTTAAACCGATATTAAAATGGTGAGTTTACTAATTTTATTAAGTTAGAATGATTTCAATCCAATTTTAATCAGTTTTTAGTTTTTAAAATAATTTTGCATGATAAGTATATGATGACTCATAAAATCATACAATTTTGCAAATGAACTCATGATTTTAACAACCTTGATCTAGCCCTTAATTTGA